>NW_012153062.1:17342909-17365853 GCF_000956105.1 Propithecus coquereli | reverse complement strand
TATTTATTTTGTCTCTACTTTTGAAAGAAAGTATAACCAGGCATAAAATTTCAGGATCAAAAGTTAATTTCCCTCAATTCATTGAAGTTAAGAATCCACTATCTTCTGGCCTCTGTTGTTACAGATGAGACCTGTTATCACAAACAAACAAATCAATAAAAAACAACAACAAAAATCTGTCATTTCCTTTGGGTAACGTGTTTTATCTTAATGAGAGCTTTTGAGATTATTCATTTATTTATTTATTCATAAAGGTAGGGGGCAGAGAGCAAAGCAAGAGGATTTTTCAATGGTAGAGTCTACCTCCTAAGCCAAGTCAGTACTTCTTCAGATAATGACCCTTAGGATAAGTCAGAGTGATGGGAGCCTCCTCTGTGTTACAGATGGCTTTCAGTGCACTGTGCAAGCAAATAAACAAGTCATTCCATTACTGTTGGATTTTGGGGGTTTCCAATTCAGACATTCCAATAAAGAAACAAATACTATATCCCACTCTAAAGGATTTTGACTTATTAATAAAATGTATTATACACACACACAAATATATTATATTTTTGTTCTTCCTTTTTTCCCACAGGGACAGAGAGAAGATGAGGCTTAAAACTTTGCAAGTGGTAAAAAAAATCACAATTAATGGACAGGATTTTGTTTTGTTCTTTCAACTAGTGTTATTAATAATTGTGTTTGCCTTGCTTTTCATTAAGGAAACACCATAAGTGAGTTACTACTATCCAAATTGTAAATTGTATTTTTAAATCTAATCTAGTGATTTTATGCATCTGAATTTTTTAAAGAAAATACTATAAAATAATGATATTCAAAAGTCCTGAGTCTGTCCAAATTCTGTATTATTGAACAATAGTAGCAACAGCTACATAATGGTAAAGATAACTATTTTCACTGTTTTTGTACTCAAGCACGGGATTAAATATTTTATTATGTTATCTTCTTTATTCCTTAAAATTGCCATGGGAGATGTTAATTTTAACATTTTAAAGATGAGAAAACTGAAACTAAGATGAGGTAAATCTCTTGCCGTAGGGAACTACGCAGGAATTGATCGAATTAAAATTTATATTTGAACTCAGAGACCTTTTGTATGTCATTCTCCTCAAGGTTATTCAGAAAAAACAGTGCTCCAGGCCATCGTTTGGCATAATGATTATAATAATACTAATAGTTCACATTTTTGAAATCTTTTTATGCCTACAACTCTATTGAACCCTTTACACACATGATTTTTTAAGTCAGTACAAACACTTCATACTTTTAGTATTTTTATTATTTCCATATTTTCATGAAAACTGGCTCTTGGAGAGGTTGAAAAATGTGCTGTGAAGTCACACAGGTTTGACCATCAAAGCCTACATTACGTGTCACTGTGAAAGTCTCCTTCCAGCCAGGTACAGTGGCTCACACCTGTAATCCCAGCATTTTGGGAGGCCCAGGAGGGAGGATCTCTTGAGGCCAGGAGTTCAACATCAGCCTAGGCAACACAGTGAGACCCTTGAATCTACAAAAACATTTTTATTATTAGCCAGGCATCTGTATACCTAGCTATTCACAAGGCTGAGGCAGGAGGATCGCTTGAGCCTAGCAGTTTGAGGCTTCAGTGAGCTATTATCATGCCTCTGTACTTCGGCCCGGGCAACAGAGTGAGACCCTGTCAAAAAAAAAAAAAAAAGAAAAGAAAAAAAAGTCGCCTCCCTGCCTTCCTCATGAAGATTAGACAGGTATTGAGATAGCATAATTTGAAAGATGCCATAGTTTGCCCATAAATAGCTCCACTTTTGGAGCCTTCAAGCTAAGTTATTGTTTAAAGGCAAGTAATAGTTGGTTTATCTAATTAAATTATTTTTGACCAACCCATGACATAGTTAGGGCCACCCTGGAGCATCCACTGAAGAGACTAAGGAAGACACAAAGGGCTACAGGGCAGGGCTAAAAAGGCTATTGGTGAGGGAAAATCTTACCCTAAATGAACAATTCAACCAGAGCAAACATTCAAGCTGCGATATCGGCTTTGTGGCAAAATATTAATAAAGAGCAAGCTTAACATAGTTACAAAAAAAAGCAAAAACTAACAAAACCCAAAAAACTTGCAAATGACTACCATGCAGAGAGCAGGACCTTAGCTATAAGTGTATTAATAAACATATTTAATATTTTTGCAAGAGGTCAACAAACTTTTCAAAGGAAGATATCCCAAGACTTTCTGATGCTTGCAATTTTTCAAATGGTACATGTTTATTATCACTTTAGTGCTGCTCTTTCTTTCAATCTGATTAAAAACCTTGGAGATAATAGATCCAGCTGAGCTCTCACCCAGAAGTTTATCCCAACTTTTGGCCATGCAATGAGGCCATTTAGGACCCTCCAGTCAGCCCAGCATCTCAGAAAATACGGACTGAATCAGAAGAACTGCCCAGGCAGCCCACAGAATTAGAAAAATAATACATTATTGTGGTTTGAAGCCATTACATTTTGGAATGGTTTGCCATATAGTAATAGATAATTAAAGCAATGGGCAAGTCGCTTAGATTCTTTTCTAAGACTGGCCTCCCATATTTTAATACATAAATAAATGAATTCATATGTGTAAATAATATACTGTCTTGAGTAAACATAACTTTTTTTAAGAACCAAATTAAAATTATGTTTTATTTATATAATTTTATTTTGGGTTCTCAAAAAAGTAATAGTATGCAAACAATCAGTTCTACTATACAGTAGAATGGAGAAGTATTTTATTCTTTATTCAGCAAGAATTTGGGGGTCTCTTTTGTAAACCACGTATAGTTCTTGGCACAGAGAAGAAGGTAGGGACTCTGCCCTTAATAATTCTTGGTCTAGAGAAAGAGATGGACAATTGCACTTCAGAAATGAAGGTAGGACTGGGCGTAGTGGCTCACGCCTGTAATCCTAGCACTCTGGGAGGCCAAGGTGGGAGGATTTCTTGAGGTCAGGAGTCCAAGACCAGCCTGAGCAAGAACGAGACTCTGTCTCTACAAAAAATAGAAAAATTAGCCAGGTGTGGTGGCATGCGCCTGTAGTCCCAGCTACTCAAGAGGCTGAGGCAGAAGGATTGCTTTAGCCTAGAAGTTTGAGGTTGCAGTGAGCTATGATAATGTCACTGCACTCTAGCTAGGGTGACAGAGTGAGACTCTTTCTCTAAATAAATAAATAAAAATAAAGAAAGAAAGAAAGTGGTACATTGGAGAATGTAGACGACTCACTTGATACCCCACTTCACATTTCTTGAGCCCACATCTGAATTCAGCGTCGGCTACTGTTAATGTTTCTATGTGAGCTCAGACTGGCATCTCTGTGGTAGGGATCCATCTCAAGCTCTTGTCACCCATCTTTCTGCCTTTTGCCTTAGGGTCCTTTCTAGCGCAGGGGAAGCATCTGCCTGAACATTTAAGAAACTTAATGCCACCAGGGCCAACCCTCTACCAGTGACAGAAGGCAGGCAGTGAATTGGCTCTAGCCTCCATCCTGCACATAAACAATTCTAGGAACAATTCCGCATGTTTCTCAGCAGTTCAAGAGAATTAAGCCCTGTTACCTTCTGTGGCAACCTCCCTAATGCACACTTAACAAAAGCTTTTCTTTCTGCCATGTGCCACTTTCCTTTTTCCTTCTCTCCACAAATAAACTACCTGCATCAAGTCTTGTCTCAGCTTGAACTTTTGGGTAAACTGAAAACCAAACAACGAACAATGCTCTGGGGGCATAGAGCAGAGTCACTTGAATCTGGAATAAGATAAGCAAGTTGTCTTGATAAGCAAGTTGTCTTTGGACTGAAAGTATGGTTAGCAGAACACATGTTGATTGAGTGAGTGATTGACTGATGAAAGGAAGGAGTTATCATCTTTCTAATCTGAATAATAGATTTTTGATGACTACAAATCTATAGTTCCCAAATTCTGTTTCCCTTTGGCTATTTAGAAAGGCAGGAGAAGAAAATCAGACAGGGTAAATGGTTGAGAATCAGATGAATAAATTCAGTTACCAGATGTTCATTTTACATTTAGAATTAATGTGGTGAAAAAGTATATAGTTTGTCAAAAGAGTCTGTAAAATGGAAAATATTAATAAACAGAATGCCTTATAAATGATGTGCTCCCTAAACAGCTGAGTATACAAGATAAATTCAATTTCAAAGCCCTTGTGTCATTAACAAACTACTCATGCTTTTCTCATTGGGCTTATGGATTCTCCAGGACCTTCTGTGCATTGCCTCACATGGTTAAGATTCATTAACTTCTCTTCTCTATTTTGTTATTGTTTGACCCCCTGCATTAATCCGTCTCTGTAGAATTTCCATCACTATTGTGACTTTTTTTTCCAGGCCAAATTACAGAAGAGTAAATTCAATCTGAGTGAAAAATGTTGCCCGACTTCTCACTACTCCAGTATTATTTGGAGTTGCATGTAGGCCAGCAAAAATGGCAAAGAACAAACCTGTCCATTTGATCAGTAGTTTTCATGCTTTAATAAGATGTTTCATAGAGAATTGTTTTATTGGTACAGGAAGAATGATTCAGGTACTAATTATTAATTTCAAATTTAGATAAAGCTAAATTAAATAAGTGTGGTCAGGTTGCAGCGCAGTAGTTCAGGGTGAAAACGAGCCCTTCTGAAAAATGCAATTTGCTTTCCCTTGTGTCACTTACAGCATGTCTAAGGAAAAGGTATAAAAGTTCGTTTTTTCATTTCTGTTTGAAATAGATTTATTTATACGGCAAAGTGTGAAGAATCAGGTTTGCCAATGTGTGAAGTGAATAGGAAACAAGCAGGGGCTGTGTGTAGCTTCAAATGCTCAATTAGGTTGGCAGGATTTCCATCTGTGAGGAGTTTGATCTTACAATGCTGCTCAACACAGGTAGCATTTACAGATAAACTTTCAAGAGTCATGCTAATTGTAATATTACATAAAAACCAAATTGGTGAATTGAGCCACACGCTTGAAGTTTAATCTGTGCATATGTGTGTATTTGAAATATACTTCTATTATAAATTATGTAGTAATCTGTTCTATGATGTTTTCATTAGAATTTCTACATGTCATTTGCACCATATTTAACATTCTGTTTTTAAATGCTATTTTTTCCTTTGTATGTTCTGCCTGTTTTCCGTTTCAAGCTAAATATTAAAGGCACTATTTATTTTAAAAATACATTTATGCATTTTTTCTTCATATATCTCAATTCTTTCTTAAATTTTATCCTATTTCTTTTTCAAAAATTATGCATTATGAGGTGTAATAAAGCCTGAATCTGGAAGTATGCATCTCAATGGCTCAAGATTGCTACTCAGCTTTAGGACAAATAATTAAATCTGCTGTAATGCAAAGCATTCTCAGAAAGTTGTCTTTAATGTTTGCTTAATTTCTGTTTTTATCTATTCTGAACTTCTAAATCTTAAATCAGGGAGAGTCTACCTTTTTTAATAGTCTCAGAAAAACAATCGTCGTTATTTTTACAACTCAGATTTCAGTTCTGAATAGAACTAAATAGTTAGGGATTTTATTCTGCTGTGTTCACTGCATTGTCAGTGCCCAGAACAGTTCCTGGCACATAGTAGAAACTAAATAAATATTTTTTTGAGCAAATACAATATCATTAATTATAGTCCAATATTAACAATAATTATCATTTTATTGATTTGTGACAAGTATTCTGTGAAAAGGATCTGGCCTTTCCATTTTAATTTTGAGTTGTTCAATTGTACCCAACTGTTTTGTAAAACGATTTGAAACTTGGCAGGTTCCAAAGCACAGCTGGTACGTTCAGCTTGGCAGAGCTGACCAGTCTCGCCCGTGCCCTGTGCTTCTCTGCCCATAGCCCTGAGAGTGACCAGTCTGGGCTTGGCAGCTAGCTGTCTGGGGCATTTTTGAAGAATTATCAACACTGCAGGATATATATTCATTTCATCCCTGAACCTCCCTAACCCCCGAATGCTGGATTTAAGAGTCTGATCCTTTTCTTGGAGTCTGATGAGCTGCGTCTTCCAAACACATGATTAGCCACATGCACTGCAATAGGACATGTGTGCACTGAAACAATTTTGAGTCCCTTCTCACCAAAGTGTTGATGGTCCATCGACATGGTGAAGGAAGAGCCTCTGTCCTGGTCAGGATAACAGCAGCATTCTCTGCATGCTATAATGATATTAGAGATATTTTAAAACTCTTTGAGTGGAAAAAATATCTAACTTAGAGTATGCTAGATTACAGAATCAAGTATACCGAACATATAGTCGTCTAAGGGAAATTTATCTCTCACTGCAGATCAGCTCTGCTCCATGCAGTCATTCTGGTATCTGTGGTAACAGAGATTGCACCCTCTTCTAAACATGGCTCTCAAGGTTGCCCTGGGGGATGTCTCTCTTCCAACTATCTGGAAGAGTCAAAGGATGACTTTGAGGAATAAATGCCATATCTGAAGGGCCATATCTGAAACTTATACCTGAATTCTGCTCACATTCTACTGCTAAGAACTCAGTTGCCATAGCTAATAGAGGAGGCAGAGGAACACACTGCTGTTGTGTGACCACTTCTGAAACGGGCATCGGGGAGGGTGCTCTCTGTGAGCACTGTAGGGCTCTCCCAGCCTGCTTCCTGGTGGCAAAAGTTCAAAGGCCTAAAGATTGTTCTACAGGCTTTTTCAGGAAGGTCTCAGTGTCTCTTTGAAAATTCAGTCCCCTCAAACACTCTGCTGATCTTTGTTGTATTTGCATCTTGTCAGTTCCATGTGCTAGTAACCACTCTAAAAGGTTTTGTTTTTCTTTTGTTTTCTTTGTTTTTTTTTTCTTTTACACAGTTCCTAAATCTGATTTGTAGTTTTGCTTTCTCACCACAAGTCTTCCCTCTCACAACCTAATGATAATTGAGATGAGAGCACTGAATAAATAAGCTTGAGTAAGTTGGCAACACCCTTAATCTGATTTTGGCTGAGCCAGGAGTTCCTTTGTTGAAGTGAGAAGTCTTAATGAGATTTTCTTGTTGAAAAGTCTGTTTCAATATTGTTTTCTTTTTTTTTTTTTTTAACACTTCAGAGCCTAGAAAGTCAGCATTTCTAATCTTGAAGGACCCCAAATTATTCCTTTTCATTTCTTCTCTTAAACTGGCCAATTCTTGCTTAAACTCATCAATTTGGAGTGTCTTGTTAATGCAGGAAGTAAGCACCAATCTGGCTTTTTTCCCCAACTCCCTGCAACTAATAACTCTCCTTCCCACTAAAGGACAACTCTCCACCAAAGACTGATGGAAATTTGAAGATAAATTCCCCAGCTCCCATAGTCCTTGCCTGAGATAACTCTGAAGAATTCTTCTATGATGTGTTCCAAGATATTCAGCAGATTTAATTTCCAATTGTCCATAATGGAAACTTGGTGGCACAATGTTTATTGGCCTTCTTCCCTTCACCGTCTCACTTCCCCACTCTCCTACCATGTTTCTTGAGATCATCTCTCACATAAACTACTTGCATTCAAATCCTTGTCTCAGGGACTGCTTCCAGGAGAACCTAAACCAAAACATTGCTGGATCCTTACTGTCTATCTAAAACAGTGCCTAGCACACAGAATATAGGCAAGAAACATTTGCGGAATGGATTGCTAAACTCATCCTAAATATGAAATTCCATCCTTAGCAAGTATTTCTTCTCTACTTTCTTGAGAATTAGAAAGTTTGTCATTAACCTGTACATCTGCTCTTCTCATTTCCCTTGTAACCGTGGTTCTTAACCTATGAAGCCCTAAATTTAATAAAAGCTATAAGCCTTTCTCCAAAAAAAAATACAAGCACATGTACACTAATTTTATAAAATCTGGGGAATCCATAGACCCAATAGACTCTCGTAAGTCTCTGTGACCCCAGATTATTAACTCCAGGGCCATGCCAAGTCAAATACTACAAGTCCCCAAGGTACATTCTTTAGCATACCTTCTTCCTTAAACTCTACCCGAAGACTTATTTGTGAAACTTTACATGAAGACTTATCATATGTGCTGAGTAGACTGTTGTAAAGACAGTAGCTAAGAGTACAGATAGAGCCAAAAGGTCTGGCTTCTCTTGGGCGGATTACTTAACTTCTCTGTGCCTGTTTGTTTGTTGTTGGGTTTTTTGTTTTGTTGTTATTTTTTTTTTTTTTGAGACAGAGTCTCGCTCTGTTGCCTGGGCTAGAGTGCCGTGGTGTCAGCCTTGCTCACAGCAACCTCAAACTCCTGGGCTCAAGCAATCCTTCTGCCTCAGCCTCCCAAGAAGGTGGGACTACAGGCATGCACCAGTTATTGTTTTAATCTGTAAAATAGAGCAAATAGTATATATTGCAAAGTTAATGGGAGGATTAAAAGAGTTAAACCATACAAAGCACTTAGAAAATCATGTGGCCCTTATCAATCACCAGATGACTATAACCTATTATTATTCTGCTACTATGCTCCATGAGATTCTAGGGGGTTTGGAATAACCTTGATGTCTATCAATATGAGGTTTAAACCTCCTATTCCAACTTCAACCAAAGCAGCTTCAGTTTATCTGTTTATTTACTGACTTCTTTAGTAGGCATAGACCCAGATCAAGGCTTCAAGGTTTGTCTCAGCTGCAAAGAGCTAACTTGGCCAAAGGCATATCCCTCCCAGGAGTATATCCAGTGACTACCCAAGGTAGGGGTATAAAGGCCCAGCCATTTCACTCATTGCTGGACAATTTTGATAGACCATATATACTGAAGAGCTCCTAGTAGGTTTAGGAAAGGCTTTATCTGGACTGCATCACCACTGAACTTCTGCCAAGTCTTGCTTCACCTCTCTCTTTCATAGGTGTGGTCAACCCCTGATATATAAGCTGCACCCAAAATTCCTCTCAGTGAGTGCTCAATGTCTGCTTCTGGAAAAATCCAACCTGCAACAACTTCTGTGAAGGTTCTTAACAATAAACAAATAAACAAAAGAAACCACTGGTCTGTTTATATAGTTTTTCTTATAATGACTTTAAGTTGCTTCATGAATTTAGGACTTTTTATGCAGTAAGATTATAAGCTTCTCAAAGGCAAGAGCTTGATTATATAGATGGAGATGCTTAATGCCTACTTAATTAACTCACTGGCTCTTTTGTTAGTTGATTAATTGATAGTCTCATGGAAATTTATGTTAAGCACATTAGTGATATAAAACAAAATTAGCATTTTATTTCATACTGCTTAACATAGGTGCCCAAAGTATGAAACTTCAAATATACATAATTTATCCTAATTGCAAGAAGGAAAGAAACAGGAAAAAGAGTTTGTAAGTTTGAAAACTAAACTATCACATGTCTGTTAATCAAAGCCTTTAGTAATTATTTACTAACTTGCCCAAATTCTTTGGACTTCTCTGTTTTAGCTGGACAGATAATAATCTACTTAACACAGCGTCTCATGTCAAAAATTGTCTCCACCTTTGAGCATTCAGGCCCAGCCTGGCAATGCCCCCGGGAAGGAGGGGATCCTGCTGCAACAAGATCTACCTTCCAGAGGCTCGTTGATGACTCTAACAGTTGAATCTTCTTAATAGCAAACTGAAATCTGCCTCAGTAAAACTTTCGACTGATTTCCTTCTTTTTTCCAGTCGGAAAAAAATAATAATACGTCTACGCTCTTAAAGATTACAATCTTTCAAATATTTTAAGACAGCTCTTGAAATCCCCTTGGGATATTTTCTTTCCCAACCTAACGATTCTTTGTTCCTTTAAGAGATGAGATTTTCAGAATATTTGCCATCCTGCCTGTCTTCCCCTGGATGCAGTCTAGTTCCTCAAAGTCTATTGGAATTGTGGCAGCCAAAACTTAATACCAGACAGCACAGTTCATTGGGACTATTAGTTTCCTTATTTTAGACACTATATTTGTATTACTGCTGTCTATATTTGCATTAATTTTTTAGCCTTCTTGTTATGTTATATGGTCCATTATAGTGTCTTTTCTGTCAGATCCTCATAATTTGACATTTCTCCAGCTTAATTAGATATTTACAATCTAAGCAGCCTCCCTCCTGCCCCCATCCACACCAACTCCCACCCCTTGCCCCAGCAAGGATAGAATTTCCTTATTAATAACATGGAAAATTTTCCCATCTGGCCTTTTTAAAAAACCATTATAAATAGGAATTTAACTTAGATGTTGAGTGACGTTGTTCCACTTACTGAATACTGGCTCTGTGTGTGTACTTTATAGGATCTCTGGGATCACTGTATGTAAAATACAATCTACAAAATAGAATTTTATTTTTTATAAGGGTAAATTGATTCAGAAGAAGGGAAAATTCTCCCCTTCTGGAAATTCAAAGCAGGATTGCTATTGTTATTGTTTGTAGATTTTGTTTAGTCTAGGTTTTATATTTTGTTTATATTGAGCTGAGTCCATACACCTTTATAGTTCCTGGGGTCCAGCTTCTTCTGGAATTGCCTCAGAAATGCTGTCCTGTGGGACATCTAGCACAAGAAATTGTGCAAGCTTTAAAAACAGTCTGAATTTTACACAGCTTTAAAGTCTGGTGTCAAGCAAAGCCACAGACTAATTTTTCAAATTACTAACACAAATCTAACAAAAACTGTGGTGGTTTATTTACAGCACAAATTTGATTATTGTTTTCATTATTTATGAAGATATGATTTTTCCAGAGGTACAATGTACAGCATAAAAGCTGGTGTTCACTCACAGGCTGTTACGTATCAATAGTCAATAGCCTCGAACTGAAGTTTCATGAAGTTTCGTCTCTCACCAAAGCAAGGCTTGTATCTTCTATTTCATTTGGAAATTTATGGAAGAAAGTGGATCCCATAATAGGTATTTTCCAAATCTAATACGCTTGGGATCCAGAAATGTTTACAACGGAGACCCTTGTTTCAGGGCCTTCAAATTCTGAAATTGCCCCTCTAAAACACAGAACTTGAAATTGCTGGAAGGAAGTGATTGTGTCACACTCATCTTTGTAACCTCAGTCCCTAGCACCATGTTGATAATGAGTAGGCCCTAAAGAGATGCTTGTGGATTGAATGAATAATAAATGAATGAGTAATAACCAGTGCCAAGTGTGGAAATGAGCATCTTGTGACAATCACAGGCATTACTCGAAAAGACAGCAGGAACAAGGCAAAGAGATGATCAGGGGAGCTGCAGAAGAGACATAATTGGAACACGGCTTGGGAGACCAGGAGAGAAGCTGTAGCAGGAGGATGGAAAATCACCAAGGACCACAGTATATGGCAGGAATGGGTGGCAATCTGCAACATGTGCAGGAAGAGAGCCAGAGCACTGCTGGGAAGTCTGTACCAGGGAAGAGAGACACATTGTGTGGGAAAGAGGCAGGGAGACAGCTCTCCATCCACAGGCAGAGCATATGCAGCTTGTTAATTTGGGGGTTTAAAAATTATATTTGATATATCAAATTAATAAAGATGATGAAAAATTAAAACTGAGAACAAGGAAATGGATGCAAAGAAGTCCGTAACTACACGTGTTTAACGATCATAACAATTTATTATAAAATGCTTAGAGCTATAGTCGTGCTCATGGGATGAATGATTTTCATGAAATAAAAACAGCTGTGGGGAAATCACAAACTGTAACAGTATCAATAAAACCAATAAACTTAAAAGATGTACCTTGAAGTATTATTCAAGTAGACAACACATATGCAGTTATCTTTTATGCCATATATGGCTCAATTAAAATGTAATTATAAAGAAATAGGCTATATTTTATAAACATTTGGTATCAGACAAACTTGCCTACCACTGGAAGTTTTTTAATACATTGGTATGTCTTGACATGTATGCATTTACAAAAATATTGCTTTGCACCTTCTGTATTACAACTTGCTGTAGAATAAAAACAGAAAACGCCACATAAATGAGATGAAGGATTCTAGGTTTTATATAAGAGCATCTGTACTATGGCTAATGGAAATGGATGAGTATTTGTTAGGAGTAAAAGCCCATGGTAATATAGGGCATAGACACAAGGCAAATCTCCTATTATAGTTAGAGAAGAACAAATATCTTACATATTGTTACCAATATTGCTAGAAATTTTTTTGTTTTTTAAAAAGAATTAACCAGAATGTGCAAGATGGGTGAACTTTTCTTTTCTTTGAGTATGAGTACTTAATAACTTTTAAAGTTATATATGTTTATTGTATTTGAATATTTTTATTTTTAGTTTTTATCGAATTTATGGTTTTTAACAAATTTGTATGCTTCACTATTTGTGGAAAACCACACTCCCCCTAAATTATTATGTAACGTGATATGTGATCCAATTAATAAATGCTTTGTATTTACATAGAATGCTTTTTGTTAAATTTTTTTTTATTTTTTATTTCTTTTCTTCACAGCAATTCCATGAGATAAGCAGATTAGGTACAATAATCTCCATTTTAGAGACAAAGAAACAGAGATATAAAGAAGTTAAATATCTTGATTAAGGTCACACAATTACTTGACTTCCCAGGGCTCAATTCAGTTTCTCTGAATCCTTCTTTCAAATCCTTCTCAGACCTTCCTCCTTCCCATTTCTAGATGTCCCTGTCACAAAGTGCTGGATAAAGTAGTTAGAATGTTGATATCAGAGAAGATGAAGGCAGATGGTCAGCCTAATACAGTCAAATAGTAACTGGCACTTGTTAGGTTCACATCTTCAAGGCCCAAGCAGGATACTTTTCTCATTTCCAAACTGATAAAGTATTAACTTTTACCCATAATAATCACATTTACTCCTTCAGAAATAATCACCCTATAACAGAAGTCAAGCAATCATTATTTAGGAAAGAAATTAGCACAAATAAGACATTTTTTGTTACAAGAAATAATCTTTTATTATAAGAAATAAGAAAAAATTGAATAGTGGGATTATAATAGAAGAACTTGAGGTAAAGCACTTGACTGTAGTCTTCATAATGAGAATTTTTCTAATGCATTATATAGATTTTAAGAATATAAGAGGTGGCATCTCCTTCTGGACAAAAGACCATATACCATTCCGGGAATCCTGATCATCTATCACCATAAACACTCTCCTTTTCTGAAGGTTCCAGCTCATGAATTTTTCAATATCATTCTTTTTCATAATAGTTTTGATTTTTTTTCTTTGACTCTCCATTATGCCATTAATATAATCCCACAGAGGCCTTTTCAAGTAGAACAAGAGCAGCACTTAATTACTGGAATTAGAAATGACAAACATCACAGTTTTTATCTAGTTGATCTGCTCTAAGTAGTTCTCACTGTAAATTTGAATACTCTTGAACCTATGACATTTAAATTTTTACAAAGATTTCTACAATTATTTTTTTAGAAGTACTCTTACATTCAATTTCTATCAGAATAAGGCAGCTTTTTTTTTCTTTCTTAATATGGGACATTAAGTAATGTAATAAAAGTAGTAGCCATAGCCATGGAAACTTTAGTTTTGGCATCCTCGATCCTGCTCTAAAGTTGTTTCTCCTTCATTCATATCAGTAACAATTTTAGATAAACAAATTTATCAGTTAGGGCAGTTGGAATTCTTTAGTTGTAAGTTATAGAAGCTGACTATGACTTACTTATTCTGGAAACCCTGTTGGAAGGATAATAGGTTGTTCTAATAGTCAATAGAAAGATAAACCCCACTGTGAAAAAAAATTGGAACAAGGGCAACTCTGAGAGTTCAAGTGTCAGGAACTGTTCAGATGTCTCATCAAGGATTCCCACTGGAATGAATACACTGAGGTCATTTTCTCTATCAATTCCTTCAAGATTCAAAGCACCAACTATGAAAATCTTTTGGCCAAAATTGAGTCACATACTGTGATAGTTGATTTTAGGAGTCAACTTGACTAAATTAAGGAATACTTAGATAGCCGATAAAGCATTATTCCTGGGTGCATCTGTGAGGGTGTTTCTGAAGGACATTGGCATGTAAGTTGGTAGACTGAGTCGGGGAGATCCACTCTCAATGTGGGCGGGCACCATCCAATCAATCAGCTGGGGCCCAGAAAGAACAAAAAGGCAAAGAAAAGGCGAATTCACCCCCTCTCTCCTGGAGCTGAGACACTCTTCTTCTCCTGTCCTGGACATCAGCACACTAGGTTATTCATCCTTTGGACTCAGCACTTGCACCAGAACCTCCACCCCACCCCCTTCACCAGCATCCTCATACCTCAGGCTCAGACTGAGAGTTTCACCATTGACTTTCCTGGTTCTGAGGCCTTTGGACTTGAACTGAGTCACGCCACCAGCCTCCCTGGTTCTCCACTTGCAGACAGCCTATTGTGGGACTTCGTAGCCTCCATTATCATGTGAGCCAATTCCCCTAATAAATCCCCTCTCCTATCTCTATCTCTATATATCCTATTGGTTCTGTTTCTCTGGAGAACCCTAACTAATATACATACCATACCTCAACTAGTATTAGTCAGGATATCTTGATTTTCAGTCTCATTAAGACTATATAAAATGAGAAAAGAGAATTCTCCTAAATGAAAGCACAGTGCTGTTAGCAAAGGCAGAAGGAATAGATACCAGGCAGCAATAATAACGCATGACCAGTACCATAAATCATAATCCATACTCTTTAAAAAAAAGAATATTTCAGAAGCTAATTAAAATGCTAGATGCATATAAGTCCCCTTTCTTCCATGGCCAGATTTCTAGATCTCAAATACTATAGTCACTCTATTTCCTAAATACCTACTATTTTTTAATTTCCACCAATCAGGCTACAGCAACCACATTTTACACAAATCCCTGCCCCTAGCTAGCTGATCGTTTATTTTTTAGTGAAAGTCAATGGCCCATTCTTTCTCTTCAATGGGCTCACATTCTTTGCAGTGTCCAATTCTAATGACCACAGTGTATGTCATGTCTTGATTAATTGACAATATTTTTGTTAAGTACTTGTTATGCCACAACTACTTCCTAAACTGGGAATATACAAAGATTGCTAGACCCTTGATGGGTTTACATTTAAGTGGAACAAATTGGGTTAAAAATTACACATTATGTACCATAAGATCACAGAATAAGCATTTATCCACATACACAGAGGTGCGGCTCACTGGATAAAGAAGGATGGAGAATATTCCAGGCAGAGAAAATGACATCTGCAGAAGAACTGAAGCATAGTATGGGGGGTGTAATTCATGGCACTGCAGGAACCATACGTCATTTCAGTTCAGCATGTATGCAGCTGACTTTGTATGGCTAGGAGTGGCTTGATTGTAGAGGCATTTGTATGACCTATGAAGAAATTTGAGCTTTAGCCTATAGGCAGTGGGGAGCCATGGAACATTCTTAAGGCAAAGTAATAATCAGATTTGTGTTACAAGAAGACTAATCCAGTGACTACACAGGACTGGGGAAGAATGGAGAGAGGGAAAAAAATTATCACTGTTGCAACAATCCAGGCAAAAAATATACATATATATACAGATTAAGGCAATTGTATTAGTTTCCTTTGGCTATCTTAATAAAGTACCACACAGTTGATAACATAAAACTACAGGAATTTATTCCCTCAGTTCTGGAGGCCACGATTTTGCAATCAAGGTGCTGGCAGGGCACTGGGACTCTGAGGATTCTGTTTTTTGCCTCTTCCAGCTTCTAGTGGAAGCTGGCATTCCTTGACTGTGGTCACGACACTCCATTTTTGGCCTACATCTTCCCATGGCCTTCTCTTCTGTCTGTCAAATTTCCCATCTCTCTCTCTCTCTCTCTTGTCTAATTAATAGAGACAATGTCTCACTATATTGCCCAGGCTGGTCTCAAACTCTTGATCTCAAGCATCCTCCCCTCTCATCCTCCCAAAGTGCTGGGATTACAATCATGAGCCACCGTGGCCCAGCCATCCTCATGTGTCTCTTATAAGGACACCTGGATCACTGGATTTAGGGCCCATCTGGATAATCCGGGATGACCTCTTCTTCTCAAGATCCTTAACTTAATTACATCTGCAAAGACCCTTTTTCCAAATAAGGTAACATTCACAGATTCCAGGAATTAGAATGTGAACATATTTTGGGGGGGCTACCATTCAACCCACTACAGCAATATAATGGAAACAGAAAGTAGAAAATGGTAGATTTGATGACGTATTGATTAAACCTGTTGAATAATCGATGCACAGAAGTGTCCCAAAATAGTGGTTTAAGGGAGATGGAAAATTTAAGGATAACCCAGATTTCTGCTTTGAAAGCTATAGGAAAAACTTCTTTTTGTCTACGAGTATCCTTTTGCATCATCTTCTTAACCCACAGAACTCTAATTTGGAAAGGAGGATTTTTGTATCCTGGTAATAATTATGTATTTCCTAAGATTCCCTTGTGGCTAAGTTTATCCTTATGGCCGAATTCTATAAACAGGAGTCTCCTGAACGGGATTTAAGAATGCTTTGTAAGAGATTCAACTTAGCAGACATCTTCTCTTTGCAAGTTTGCTCTTCACATTCACCCTGCACCTGCCTCCTGATAGGAACACTGATGTAATAAAGTCTTTCCATGAAATGCTATCTCCAGACCTTAAGGCTGCAAGCCAAATGCAAAGGATTATAGGACTGGAAAATAGAAGGGGACTGAGTCCTTGCTGGTGACACTAGAAATGCTGCTCCAGCCCTAACCTCCAAACTATTTGTTATGTGAGAGAAAAAGAAATTGAACGAAAACCCTTATTTTTAATATGCTGTTTTCATATATGTTCAGATTTTCTATTGCTTACAATTAAACAATAGCTTAACAATGGCTTACAATTAAACAATTTTTTATATTAAAAAATATAATGGATCATGTAATTGATTTTACCATTAGTCAAGATTAAAAAAAGTTACAGGGGAATGAACATTTGAGCTTAAAGATACTAAGTTTAGATTTTGATGGTGTTGAAATTAAGATACTGTGTCTTAAGGGCTTAAAACTATTAATACAAGCATGGAGTGAAGGAGACAGTGTGAGAAATAGACATAAATTGAGAGTCATCATTGTAGCAATGTAGATAAGATCACACAGAAAGTATGTGCTTGCAGAAAAAAAAGAGGAAAAAACCAGGAAGGAATAGGTAGGAAAAATGGTATTTGCAAAGAGTGACAAGAAGTTGTAGTGAGACAAAGGGAAAACAATGAAAAAGTAATGTTATTGAAGTAAAACAAGGAAGATTTTTTCCAAACTTTTCCTTTCTTTTCAGGACTCTCTTCAATCTTTGACACCTTACATCAATATTTATTGAATGCTTACCATGTATATATGCTTATTGATCATAATCTACTTTTCTCTACATATTTCCATTACTTCTTTGGAGAATTTATTCACTTTTATGACTTTAACTATACTTTGCTGTTAATCCACAGAATTACATTATTAATTCTGATCTCTCTTTCCTACCACCTACAAATCTTTCCTTTCTTCCTATGACTAGTAACTCCAAAACTTTCATAACCCTCTTGGTCCTAAGAAGAAGTTTCATCATCTTTCATTTATTTTGGATTATTTGTGTTCAACTTTGTGTTTTATCTAACAGTATCTGAAGTTGGACAAATTATTAGAAACTTCAAAAAACAAGTTATTCAAATTTACTTTAAAAGAATAGAAGAATCTCGTTTAGTAGGAGTTTATGTTTTACCCTGTCTTATCTCAAGTAGGAAATACTTTGAAAAGCAGAAAATATCCTTTCTTATGACTAGATTACAACTACTTTGAAAATTTACTATCCCTCTGAAATTAAACTGCATCAAAAACAATCTGCCACAAATTTCTTTTCCCTGAAAACATACAATAAATTAAAAGTAAAGAGTAAATTAGAGTCCCTGTGATCTGTCTTTATTTACTGGAAGGCGTATATTTTGGACAAATTTGTTCTACAACTTTCCCTTGTAAAACTCATTTTAAACAACTAAAATTGCTAATGGTATTGCTTCAGAACAAATTACTCTAAAATTAGTAACTTAAGACAGGTGTTTGAATGAGCTCAAGAGATATGTGTCAGTAATTTGGGAAGGAATTAGCCAGAGAGTTCTCACCTCAGGTCCCTCAAGTGGTGGCAGTGATTGTTGGTGGGGTTACAGTCATCTGAAGGCTTAATTGTGCTATATGTTCAGATGGCTCACTTCATGGCTGGCAGTGATGCTAGCCAGAGTGCCCACATGTGAACCACCAGTCTGGCAGTCTCTAGATAGTTGAACTTCTTACATGCCAGATGGCTTTCCCCAGAGTGAGCATCCCAAGAGAATCAGACAGAAGTTACATGATCTCTCCTGATCTCACCTTGAAAGGAACCCAGCATCCCTTCTGTAACATTCTTTTAGTTACAAACAAATCACTAAAGCCAGTCCAGATTCAAGTCAAGTGTTACAGGCCTCGTGTTTTGATTTTTAAATGCCCAAGCATTTATCATTACATTAATAAAAGTGTTTTTGCTTTAGATTTCTTAATGAGAAATACTAAAAATTTTTAAAACAAGTATATACTATGAGATATTTACTAGATGATAGTAAATAAATCTTTTCTATGATTTTGTTTATGGAGAACAGAACAACTTTCATTAGTGCATATATGTTTATGCTGATAACTATATTACATATCAAAAAAAATACAATAGCCTGTTGGGTTTTACCTTTCTACCCTTTACCCTTGAACCAAATTTTAAGAAATCATTAGGGTTAAAGCCTCAATTTATTAAAGTAAGAGGCTACCTCTTGGGAGGACAGACTTAAAAAATGTGAAGGTCTTGTTCTTTCAAGCTGTGAACAGCAGCTAACTTTAAGTTTTGTCTCTGCAGGAAGAAAAAAACAAACATGCCTTCTTAAGCATGGGGAAGGAGTAAAGTGAGGTCTCATGTTTAGACTCAGAGAAATTAAAAGAACTTTCTTTCAGTCTGGGTTAGTCTTGGGAGAAACTTCCCTTAAAAATAGGTGAAGAGAAAATTTTAAAAATTTGAGAAATAATTCACTAAACATCTTTCATTGGTTTACTCTAATTTATTATATAACTAATGCCTTTAGATTTTGATCTTGAAACTATTTCAGAAAATTTTAAGTAAAGATTAAAACATTTTTAGAAAATTTCATTATAATAAATTTTCTATTACTTTTGTCATAATAGTACAAGCAGTTCAGACCTAGCTTTTGTTCTATAAATAAATATATCCTGATATATAATTTCAGCTTCTTTGAATAAAATTTAAATCATCCCTTGTATACATAAGTCAACATTATCTTTCATGTTTGCAAAATTAACTTATATAAAAATATGTATCAAAGACCAACTCTCTCTAAGGCGCCACGCTATTTGGTGTATGAGAAGTTCAGATTCCGGTGTCTTGTTTTGCTACAACAGCCATAACAGAAACACAATAATTCATAAAACTCCCCATATGTCTGTCTTTCAAGTGTTATTTCTATCCTTCTGGAAGCTGCCAGTAGATGACGGCACTGTTGTTTATTAATGTAGCTAGGAACAATAAGTACATTTTATTTCTAGCATAGACAAATGATGGTCCCAGTTTTCTGCTTTTCAATGTAGTCATAGTACTTGAAGGTGCTTCTTGAAACAATAAAGCCATCAGGCCAGGATTAAAAGCCAACATCCGGAAGATAGCAAAGAAAAAGTAGAAGACCACCTTGGTCTTTGACATCTTTGAATAGTCAAGTAATGCCTGCCTATATTTGAACTCTTTCATATATGAGATAAATAAATTTCTATTTAGTAAAATGACTTTTTGATGAGTATTCTATTATTTGAAGCAAAATATTGACAAATAATAGCATTTCGTTGCAATATTTTAGTCAGTCATTAGAGCAAAACAATTCTATTTGCTTGCCTTGAATATTGGGTCTAATCATGTTATCTGTTCCTGAGGGATTACTCTATCAGAGTCAACTACATTTCTTTACAGGTAGACAATATTTAGAAAAGAGTTATTGGGGTCAACTAATCTAGGGAGGGACTTAGAGGGCTAGAGCCATATGGGTGAAGAAGAAGCATAATGGCAAAAAGAAGGTGGTTATACCAATTGCTTTTAAGATTTTCTTTATTTTAAAAAGGTCTGAGGTTCAAGTACATCAGTCCATAATCCTATCCTAGACATGGAATCGTGGTCAAGAAAAAGTTGTGAGAAAGCCGTTTCTACTTTTGTCTTACGCTCTTCAGGTGTGACTTCATTTTACTTTTGAAGGCGCCTTTGATATTGCCTCTAGCTTGATAGCACTCGCTGCAGAAATCTACAAATATCCAGGAGGGAACCACATAGCATTCCCTTCCTTCTGCATATTTTTCTGTGTATGCAGTTGGGATTCCACAAGTGTATGCATTCTTTTATTCATTCATTTCTAAAGCATCAATTGACCACCTACTACGTGTCAAGCATTGGGGTGGTGTCTACACTCACATAGACATAACCGAAGTCTTTTATTATAGGATCTATCCATAGAATCATGTATAAATCCTACAAACACATAGAGGAAGAAAGACTTTCTTGAGTGGGTTAGAGGAGGTTCCACAGTAGACAATTAAACAGGGCTTCATGAAAAAGTCACTAGGCAAAAAAGGACAGATAAGGATGCCTGGCAGAGGTAAGTGTACCTCAAGGCACTGAAGTATGGGAACACTTTGCATTTGAGGGCAAAAAGGAGTCTAAAGTGTATGAAATCCAAATGTTAAGTAGCCATGAGAGAGAAGCATTGAATGGTAAGAAGAGTCTGGAATGGCACACTGACAATTTTGAACTTTTAAATACATAGTATTTAAATTTTGCTTTGAATTTGAAGAGGCTCACAGAAGAGTTGTAAATGAGGAGTAGGAAAAAAATAACCCTGGAAGAAATTTGGCTAAGAAGAAAATGCTCCTACATCCATTTTAGTCTCCTAACCAAGGAAAAACCTCTTAAGAACATTTTTTTTGCAAGGGATTACCCAAATTGCCTCTCTTCTTTCATTCCTAAATTTGGTCCTCTGATTACTAAATAAAAGTCCTTATTTTTTTCAGGCATTCCAGCCAGTGGTTTGATAGCTGCTTCTTCCCATAGAAATTCTCTCCCTGGTATTACTTTTGCTAATCAAAAAAACCAGTTTTCCTAAAGAAACCCAGGACTTTTATCGTCTTTGAGTATTTTTGAGCATTTCTAACAAATTGAACCTGAAAATAATAGCAATAACAGTTATTGGATATTCAAAACAGTGGATTTTTTTTCACATTTTGATTACATTTAAAGCCTCACTGAGTGCATGATAATCTTGCATTTTCTAAATTATTTTAGACTACTAAAAGCCCTCGTTACCATAATTGTACTACATGCAAATTTCCTTTTCCTCTGACCTATTTAAGAGCAGGCCCTTTCTCCACTTAGCACCAATACTGATGAAACTTACTGGATGCCGGGACATGTCATCTCACTAAGTACAGATACTAATCAGTGAAAGACTAGCTAATGTAGAAAAGAGCACCATTTTTATTTCGGTTTCATTTTCCCTCATTTGGTCTTCCTTTAATCCTAGCGAGAATAGGAATAGCATAAAGAGAACAAAAGAGATTCCAAAGAGCGGGATGAATTTGCCATAAATGGGCAAATTTATATGAACAAAATCCTAGTGGGGATTCCTTCAGCTGAGTGTCATCTTAGTTTTTATGGGAATTAGCATAACTTAGTGGATTACGTTCAGGTTGACTGACAGTCATTGTGTCTGTGCTTGAATATCTCTGACAGATCATCATAGCAGAGCATGATATAATGGAAAGAACCTGTCACCTGAGAGTCAGAAGGCCTTTGTTCCATCCCAGATCTGACACAAACTTTCTAGGAAAACTGAAGGAGTTGGTTTACCCGCCAGCCCCATGCCTCCAGCATATCGTATATGAAATAGAGTCCACCAGTTAAGTTCAAAGATCCAGTCCTTTCATCCTCTAAAACTAAATTATTCTTTGAATACACTTTAAATTTAACTTAGAGCTATAATCATTTTAACTCTGGTTCATTTTTGAAATCATAATAACATGTTATTTAAGCCTAAATCCATCACTAAGCCAGCAAGGTGTAGAGAGGCCTCACCTGAAATGTACAAAAACACATCTTATTTATTCTGGAATTAACTATTTAATACCTAGTCGTGCTGTATGTGGAGTGTTACCACATATTTTCGTACAATGTTTTTCTCAGAAACTTCATTCATAGAGCAAGAAATAACACAGAAAAGCAGGAAAAATAACACAGAAAAGCACTACACATATAGCAAGAGCCTTTTATATTCGCCTTCAGGTGAATTGGGTTCTGCAACCCATACCCTTCTCAATTTGCACAGGAAAATAGCTGCAGCTGCATGCCTAGGGATGCTGAGATAGAAACTATTGTCTCCTGGATACTTGGCTGTCTCAGCACAGCATCATCTCTACTGCATCCCCCTCTATAGCTTGGTGAGCCCCAACTTTGAGGACATCGAATTCTCCCAAAGCTTTCCATGCTTCTGAACTCGGATTGACTTTGTAAAGGGGAGGTTGTTTGTCTTGTTCTTTTCAGAAGACCCATGTTAACTGAAGTACTACTGAGTATAATACATGCATGGTCGAAAACATGATGTACATTTAAATAGTGCCTTTACTGGATCAGCTCAGTTTTAGCAGACAAACATTAAATTACCATAGCAACTAATTTATCAATCATGCTTATGGACAAATAAGAGTTAACTTTCTTGTTTTTAAATTGATGAGAAGCTTTTTATTCTGAAGAATGTATAATCATTCTAGATTTAGTTTCAAGTATAGAAGACAAAGCTAGCCATAACTCCTCTCATTATATTGTCATAGTTTCTTCTGGTCTGTTTCTCTCTGTTCATTCATTTCTATTCTTGTATGTGTAAGTGGGTGTGGTGTGTACAATAAATACAATTGATGTATATACTTTTATATATGCCCTCATTATTTAATATTATGTTGTAAGCTTTTCCC
>NW_012153062.1:17309636-17338456 GCF_000956105.1 Propithecus coquereli | reverse complement strand
GATCAGTTGTTCCTTCTTGCCTTTAAATTTTCATTGGATAATGACACGCCCTGTTTAGTCTCTGAGCCAGTAGGTGGTGTTTGTGGGTGAGATTCGACCACACTCTTTATGATGATTCAGTAGATGCAGTAAAAGGGTGTGCAGGATGACCTCCCTGTCTGTAGGTGGCACTTTCAGGGAGGAGCGAGCTGCGGTGCTGTTTTTGGGTCCTGTAGCTAGCTCTTATTCTTCTAGAGAGGCCCTCTTGTGCCTTGGGTGGTTGGTGGGGCCCTGGGATTTCCAGGTGTGTCCTTATTCTCTGCCTCAATCGGAGGAGTGAGTCTGGGTGGGGCTGGGTTGGGTAAGCCTGCCCTCAGGCTCCACAACTGCTGCTAGCAGGGTCAAAGGTCTACTCTTTGTTTCTGTGCAAAGCTGCCAGGAGGGGCTGAAATGGGTCCCCTCAGCTGAAAGTCTGGGCTTGGGGGCTGGGGCTGTCCAAGACCCACACTCTGGAGCAGGTCTCACTCCCCTCCACTCTCCCCCTCTCCACGGCCTCTCCCAGGCCTCTGCCAGCAAGTGGGACCTCAGGCCGATGGATCGCCCCTGGCTGTGACATGGGCTGGGAGGTTCCCTACCCAGGATCGTAACCTGAGCTGGGTGCACAGCCCTCTTTTAGGAGGAGGGTTGCTGGTCAGGCATGCTGATCTGCCCCTGAAGGCGCACACTCCTCAGGAGGCTCTTTCACAGATCTCTCCTCCGTGCCCCAGGGCAGTGCGATCGTGACCTGGGTTATGGGGTCTGGTCTGCAGGCCTGTCCCCTGGACCCTGGAGATCAATCCCTGACCCTGCCAGGGGGAGAGGTGCTGGTCTTGAATCACCTACAGGGTGCCCAAGCTGGATCAATTTCACTCCACCTCGGGATTTGCCCCGCTCTCCTGGAGTCCCCAGGCAAGTAGCACCTGGGAGGGCTGGCGGGCAGGGAACTCGCAGTCTGAGTACCCCTCAGTCTGCTGTAGGGCCCCAAAAGGAAAGGTCCTGTTCCTTGGAGATGCCTCCGTGTGATGGCTAAATTGTCTCTCTGGGCACGCACAGGTGGGGGGGGGAAGGAGAGAATGGAGCACTATGGCGTCTGCCGCTAGGCTCGTGTCTGTGCCTGGGGAGGTTCCCCGAGGGGGCTGGGAGCCCGGCGCTGAGTCCGCAAGAGGCCACTGCTCACTGGCGGCAGCCATCTCTGGGCTGCTATCGGCAGGTCTCTCCAGCCGCTGAGGAGCCACCAGCAGTCCGAGATGCAAGGGAGGGGGAAGTTAACCACTCCGCCTACCCTTGTCGCTGGTCTCCAAGCCTCTCGGGACCTTTCTCCTTCCTGTTCTCCTCCGCAACGTCTTCCCGTGGAGTCTCCTGTAGTTTCAGGCACCCTTCTTTCCGACTCTCCCCCGATCTATGTTTCTCTGCTTGTTTATTGTTCTTCTCTTTCTTCTAAAATTCATCTTTTTTGCAGAGACCTTTTGACTGGCGGCTTGTCTCATCCGCCATCTTGGCTCCTCCTCGTAAAGTTACTATATTTTAAATACAACTAAAGAAATACGTACAATATAGTACATATCATGTGGATCAGTTTCCTAGGGCTGCTGTAACAAAGTACTACAACCTGGGTGGCTTAAACAACACAAATTTATTATCTCAGAGTTCTGAGGCTAGAAGTGCAAGTCAGGGTGTTAGGTGAATCGTGCTGCCTCTGAAATCTATAGAGAAGAAGGCTTTGTTGCCTTTTCCAGCTTCTGGTGTTTTCTGGAGATCCTGGACATCACTCCCCTCCCTGCCTGTGTCCTCACTCTGCAGTCTTCTCCCAGTGTATCTTTCCTGTTGTTACAAAGACATCAGTCATATTGGATTAAGGGTTCACTCCAGAATGATTTGATCTTAACTAATTACATCTGCAATGGCTCTGTTTCCAAAGAAGATCACAGCCTGAGGTACAGAGTTTAGGACATCAATATATCTTTTTGAGGGGATACGTTTAACCCATTCATGTAATTTAGAAAACACAGTTGCTGTTTCTGCATATGCTTATGCTATTTCCCTAATCTCAGAAGCCTTTTACTCTTTCTTCATATTTTCACTCCTTCTTCTCCAAAGGCTAAATCAGTGCAGCTTCCTCCATGAATAATGACTGCAGTCCCTATTCATCAAGTGCCTGTGAAAAACTAGGAACACAGGTTATGGAGCACTAAACATGGGTTACAACTTCAGCCTACGGAGCTATTTTCTTCTGAATTCCATTGTGTTCGTTGTTATTACAATTTATATTTTCCTGTATTTTTAGTTATTTTTCAGCCATATATCTTGTCTTGCAAATTAGATTGTAAATTCTGCAATGGGAAGATTGGGTTTACTTTTTTCATATCTGCCAATGCATATTTGAATGAAATGTGTGATGATTCGATACATGAGTAAATGAATGAAGAAATGGATGAAAGAAATTTCCCATACACGACTGCACCTTAAGATCTCTGTGAGTTCTTGCTTCTCAAGGGATTGCCAGGAATCGCTTCTGTCTGATTTTACTTTCAATCTCTCCCTCCCTCTTGTCTCATTCTTATTCACATTCAAACATGTTTAAAGATCTTCCATCTTTAAAATACTTCATTTGACCCCATATATCTTCCTCCTGTATCTGCCGCTTTGCTCCTCTCCACAGTCAAGCAAAAACAGGTTATTTTGACTTCCATATTTCCCATTTATTCTTTAAAATGAAAATTATTTTATATACTATATGAACTTAAAAAAAAGGTAATAACTATACAAGCCCCCAAGCTGCATATCATAATCTGCTTGCTTTGACTTTTCTGCATTATATTAGGTATTTATTTTTACATTTTAATATCTCACACTGAATATATACTTCACGAATTCAGGGCTTTGCTTGTCTTGTTTATCATTATACAAACAGAAGCAAGCCTGACACAATAAATATTTATTGAATAAATAAATGAAGAAAAATTTCCCTCCTAGACTGTAAACTGAATGAGGGAAGGGACTGTGGTTTTATTCACCAACACATATACAGTACCGAGCACATAGGAGTAGACCGACAAATAGTTATCGAATAAATGAGTACTTACCAACATTCATTGAGAATATTTAGCATATATCATAATATTGCCCACTTTTAAATACTGACATAAATGACAATGCTATAATAGATGAATTAAGCTATCTTTGCTTTCTAGAAAGAAAAGCATCTAAACGTAATAGATTCTTGAGGATTATAAAAGTCCCTCTTGAATTAAAAAAAAAAAGAGTTAAAGGGCATTTGTAGATTTAGTCAAGGGAATACATTTGTTTCTTGTTTGGCTTTTAAGATGTCTAAAAATTCTATTCTATAAATTTCAAAGAAGAGGTTTATCGACTTTAAGGGCTTTTAAACTGTGGAACATTTTACTATCTCTGGATAAATAAAGGTATTAACAGAGTTAAAATTTGTAGTTTCTTTTAAAAGCAAGGCGGCCTCCAATTTCACAGACAGTATATAGACAAGCTCATATTGTAAGGTGTTAAACTTTACTGTTGATGGTCAAATCTCATGTGTAATAAACTTGCCTGTATAGTCTCTGGGCTCCTTATCTTTAACTGTGCCTTGAGGTATTGGTCACGGCTGGCATGCTATCCTTCAGGGATCCAATCTAGAATGATAAATGAAAGGAAATAGGACATGATAAACACCCAAGAAAAATCAAGTGCACCAGTACTGCTGTTATAAGAAAATAACTACAGGCTTCCTAATTGCTTTACAACTTCAGGGACACCTGCCAATTATAATTAAAGAATCAAAGACTAAATATTCCATAAATCTTAATAAGGAACCATGGAAAACGGAAGTCAGCAGGAAATATAAGTTGCGGCCTTTCCCAAGAGTTCAATGAAATCTCTCTGTCCAGGCCACTTAATATTATGTACAAACCATAAATCCATAATAAGTATATTACCTAGTGTAAAAGGCAATATCTCTTTGTCAACACATATTTTAATTCATGGTGTCAGAGACACACTATATTTTAGGATGAATTATTATCAGATAATAAATTTTTTTCTAATTTCATATTACTATGCCAGCCAGCATGGTTTCCTGTAAAACTTATTATTTGAAAAAAAGTATTTCTCTGATAGCTTATATTTCTAAGGAAGGAAAGAAAGAGGGGAAAGGACTTGCATCATTATAGTCTACGTTGCATAATAATTTTCTTGTTATTTTTGTGATAAATTCATGCTTTATGACTATACCTCTGCTAATTTCATCAACTTTATTGGCCCTTCCCAGACCCTCCAACCATAAGCAGCCATTAATGTGTCTTGGCAAGGGATTCAGATCATTCTTCCACCTGCGAACTCACCAGATTTTTCATTCTGCAACATATGAGTTGCAATTGTCTTGTCTTAAGGTGAGGTAACAGAGGGTCATGCAAAGAACATGGGACCAGGAAGCAGACAGATCTGACTTGCATCCTTGATTCTGCCTAAACTTGAACAAATAAAGAAACCTGTCCTGGCAAAATATTCTTCATACCCAAGGCCTTCTCATTTGCTATCCTTCTGCCTCTAACCTCTTTATTCTTAGATCTTTACATCATTCAGTATCTTCTTTTTTTTTTTTTTTGAGACAGGTCTCACTCTGTCACCCAGGCTGGAGTACAGTGGCACAATCACAGCTCATTACAGCCTCCAAGACCTGGACTCAAGCAATCCTCCTGCCTCAGCCTCCCGAGTAGCTGGGACTACAGGCATACACCACCAGGCCCAGCCAATCATCCAGTATCTTCTTAAGACTCCTCTCCTTGAGAGACTTTCCAGTAGTTTGTGTACCCTCTACAAACCCTCTTGTCCTCTGCACCACTACCCCAAGTGACTCTCTATCCCATTATTTTGTTACTTACTATCTGGAGTTACTTTATTAATTTGTTTGATATATCACTGCTTATCATCCCCCACTATTATGAAAATCAGTGGTTCTCGACTGGGGACAATTTGGTCTTCCAGGGGACATTTGGCAATGTCTGTAGACATTTTTTAATTATCACAACTTGGGCAGGGTGCTACCAGCATCTAGAGGGTATAGGTCAGGGATGCTGTTATTATACATCCTACAAATGCATGAGATAGTCCCCATGACAAAGAATTATCTGTCCTAAAATGCCAGTAGTGTTAAGGTTGAGAAATCCTGGTGTAAACGCATAAGAACAACACATAAGATTCAAGTTCCTAAATTACCAGGGGTTAGAACATTGCCTAGTATACAGGGTAGCCTCTTGAAAATATCTATTGAAGGAACTTAAATCATAAGGAAATTGGGAAAAGTCAGCAGGATGGGACCATAAAGCTACTAGCAGAGCTCTCTATAAACGTGAGTTTCCACCCTCTCTTGTATTCCCACATTGCATTCTTAGTGGACACATCTAGCACATGTATCCATAACAGTAACCTGCCTTGATTCCTCAATCACTTTCTGCTTAAACCTTCAGTTATGCTTCAAACTCGGGCAACTATAAACGTACATGGATAGTCTGATACAAGGTCCTCCTTTGTGATCCTACTTTTGTTTTTATGACTGATGGTAGCAAATACATTCTTCCTGATTCAAGCAGTGTGTAAATCACAGATAATTTGCGTCGTCCTTGATAGTTACAATAGCTCCTTTCGCCATTATATGCCATCATCATTCCTTAATATTTTTTCCTAAGGGCAATACAAAAATACACCATGGCATAGAAATTTATCTATATCAGATTCTGAAAATATATAAGATGATGTCTGTGTTTATGGATCCTATTCCTGCAATATACCCTCCTTGCCTAATCAGCTGTCAATTTATTTAACCAATTAGGTGTTTATCTTTCCTGACATTTATATTGGCCACATAGATTAATACAGGTGTGACTTTGGTATAATAAATCAGCAAATTATTTTCAATTTAAGCTATCATTTGCTGCCACTAGAAACTACCTCAGAAAAATGTAAAACACCAGCAGTTCATTATATATCTAATGTAACAGTTTAGATAATAAGGGTCAACTGAGTTAAAATGCACATACCTATACACACCTATTATTGTATAATTAAATAATTTATACCATTAATGAAAATTTTGGTACATATTTAGTAGGGATAAAATATCATATTTTTGTGCAGCACAATAGAGTTTTGCTTCTTTTCTTTTTTCTTTTTTTAAATTTTTTAAAATGCTTTCTATTTGTAGTAGAGACGGGGTCTCGCTCTTGGTAAGGCTGGCCTCGAACTCCTGAGCTCAAACAATCCTCCTGCCTCGGCATCCCAGAGTGCTAGGATTACAGGCGTGAGCCACCGCGCCTGGCCCAAGTTTTGGAATTCTGTCTTAAATTATCTATAATTAACAAATGTTTCTCTCTTTGTTATTAATTTTTTCTCAATAAATAAAACATTAAATAATGATTAAGTCCAGGTATTTTTTATATTTAGATATTCTCTATAACCTATAGCCTTACATTTTTTTCCTTTAATCAAGTAATTAAACTATTATATATAACAATGCTTTATGGTAGAACAGTTATTCAAGGCATGACAATAAAATTATGGTTGTGAGTAATTTTAACAGCCGTATTAGAATCGAAACAGAAAGTTGTTATACACTTCAAAGATCTTATCTTACTAAGCCATCCCTTTATTCCGCTGCAGTTGTTATTTAACACTATTTTTGATTGACTCTTAGAGTCCTTGGCATAGTCCCATACACATCTTCAGTTGATTTTTGCCAATAAATTCGATTTTAGAATTAGCCAGAATCCCTTGGGAGTTAGTGACTATCCGAAGGCATTTAATATTTGTGTTGCTTCAAAAGTAAAAGCTATCCATGGGGCCGGGCGCGGTGGCTCACAGCTGTAATCCTAGCACTCTGGGAGGCTGAGGCAGGCGGATTGTTTGAGCTCAGGAGTTCGAGACCAGCCTGAGCAAAGAGTGAGGCCCCGTCTCCACTATAAAATAGAAAGAAATTATCTGGACAGCTAAAAATATATATAGAAAAAATTAGCCGGGCATGGTGGCACATGCCTGTAGTCCCAGCTACTCGGGAGGCTGAGGCAGTAGGATCGCTTGAGCCCAGGAGTTTGAGGTTGCTGTGAGCTAGGCTGACGCCACGGCACTCACTCTAGCCAGGGCAACAGAGTGAGACTCTGTCTCAAAAAAAAAAAAAAGCTATCCATGGGTATATAATAAATATGAATAATTAAACTGATTTTCCTACATGTCTTAAAAAATTGTTCTAAGGATAAGTTCACAAGAGGACTTCCAGAAATTTATCACAATGGTACTGGCATAGTCTCCTGAAATCACTTCTTATAAGTGCAAATACTATTTAGAAAAGAAAGTTTTGCTTGAAAAAGACTTTTAATGAATATCTATGAAATAGCTCTTATAAACAATATAACTATATTAGACAGGTGAAGTTTTAAAAAAATGAAAAAGACTTTCCAAGGAGCTTAGTAGCAATAGGCAGAAATATTCACAAATGTAAGAAATGAGTAAATAACAGAGCAGAGGCAGTTTGAACTAAATACGACAAGCGTGGCTATTTTTTTTTTTTTTTTTTGCCAATGTATAGTAGATGGTAGAAAGTCATACTCCGGACTTCCTACTTTGTAAACAATTCAGCTTCATAAAGAATAATCTTAATGATATATATGAAATATTTTAGTTCTATAGCTATGAGGTTAATGGAAAAACGCAAGTGTAGTTAAAAAACGTGCTACAAGTTGCATAGACTATACAAATATTACTAGTTTTTTATTTTTTGGTGGTAAAATTTTGAGTTCTTAGTATCAATGACAGAATGGGCATCCTTACCATATACAGGTGAACACTGTAAACCCTTCCATTAAATATATCAACCACAGAAACATACCTTTGCCTTTTCCTTAATTTGTGTCAGGAAAATATATTATCACCACTGTGAGTTTTACTTATGCAAAAACTAAATTGTAAAATTTACCCTTGGTTTACTCAAAACTAACATTTACTTTTCAGGACACAACATTGGTAATATTTTATATCTGAGATCATTTTTAATTAAATGAAGACTACTGTGACAAATTCAAAAAGAAAATCAGTGTAGTTACATGGACACACAAATTGAGCAGTCAAGGATTAACGGTGTGAGTGTTTTCAAAGGCCAAGAACAATGTTCAGTGACCAAAGAGGAAAGTGGGTGGATTAGGGAGAAGAATCTGTGTGAAGATAAAGTAGCTTGAATAAATTTGAACTATAACAGCCTGGCAATGTATGTTTCTCAATTTTATAAAGCACACCAAGGAATTAAAAAAAGAGACGAGTGTCAGTGATTCTTTGGTTCTATATGGTCACCATAGCCTCCTGCCATATCCCATCCAGGATGAGCTAATGAGACCGGAGCTCATGAGATTACACAGTAAATTGAGCGATAGCTGCTTAACTCAGTAGAAAAGAGCACTTTTATTACATGATATCACCAGGCTTTTATGGTGAGCTTTATGAGATCTCACATGGTGATTTACAATTACTCTGTGTCACCAGTGTGGCACTACTGTTGCATTGTTTTGGCTATTAAAGTAACTGCCTCCTGAGCCAATTTGCAAACGAGACAATTCACAAAGCGGCAGTGCTTTGTACTGTAAAAATAGATGCTAGAGATAATTGGGCAAGGTGGTGTCATGTCACTTGTGTGCAGTTCATTAATTAACTGCTTGAAACTGCTATAAAATAATAGCCATGTCATCAGGATGAAAGTACAAGAGTGCAAAGGAATAAAACTTCGTAAGGAAGAAGGCAGACAGAAGTAGCTATTACGAAGAAAACTCAAATGTTTCTTTCCCTTTTAGTACCCATTCTTATTTCCCTGTAGTTACAAACCTGCATTTCAACTTTTCTTATTATTACTTGTTAGTGTTTATTGCATGCTAGATGATGCATGCAATTTATGTTCCCCTCCAATCTGTAGAAGCTGATGGATTGTTTACTAAAAGATGTCAGGGATCATTGCCACAAGACAGAACAATATCCAGTGATTTTCTTCCCACAATTTAGAAACAAGGTTCATATTAAAGACATTCATGAACGTGTCACTAATGGGATTTCTCATTTCAGCAACAACCAGATCTTTAGCAGGTCCAGCTGTGTATCAAGAAATAAACCTATGTCGGGCAAAAATATTTTGCCAATAGTAAAGGTCTACACAAATATAATGCCACATTTTAAAAACTGTATTAGTAGACCTACTGCTATTATTTCATAACTAAACTGGTTAATTGGCAACTGCATCAGGAGAAAGCACCAGAACCATAAGTCAAGGTGTCGTCAGTGAAAGTACTAGAAGAGTAACTCTGTGTATACCACAACAATAATTTTTTTTCTGCTTTTTGGTCACCAGCTCCACAGTGACCTTAAACCTCGAGTTGTAAGATAGACTTAACAGTTGGAAAAGTAGATTTGGGGGAACTTGGCTGAAAATGCCTCTGGCTAAAAAAAAATGCAATACCAGTACACACTACACATAGCCTAGAAAAATACAGAAGCGAGTACTTAAAGATATTAAGTTTATTTCTCTAGGAGGATTCCTTCTCTATGGCAATAATCAAAAAACTGGGTCACCTCACAATGGTAATTTGTTCAGAGTTATTGTACACTTGAGTCAATTTGATCTCCTTTTAGCTGAACATTTAGCTAAGGAGGGCAGTGCTAAAAGAAGCAACCCATCATCCTTATCACTGTGTGTAAGGGAGAGGTGCCTACAGAATGGCCTCCAAGGTCCTGTCAGTGATTGTTCAAGGGCTTAGGCTGATGAAATATTTTCTGTCAGGGCTTATTCTACACCTGACATTTCTCATATTTGATCTGTTAATAGTTATTGCCCACTATGCTGGTTTCAAAGGTCAGATTCATAAAAAGGTTGTATCTATACCAATTGAGCCCTTCTTTAGGAACTTTGTTCAAATATGTGTTGTAAGCCATGGTGACAAGTCTTTGATCCTTACCAGGAGCACACAGATAAGATGGCCCATTCCCAAAGGATCATTTGTTTCCCTGTACTTTGATGAAAATAGCATATTTTTCCAGAAATACTGACAGTTAAAAAAATTTTGTTAACTTTAGATGATTTTCTTTTATATGTTTTTCCATATATCCTTATTAAATATAATGAGAAATGCTACAACTGTGTTATCAAGAAATTGTAACATCATTGGTAGGTATTTGCTATACATATTACATTAATCTGAAATCATGTATTTGCTAATAATAAAAACCAAACTAAGTTTGCAAGAGGAAACTTTGTAAGTCCAGAAAACAAGAACAGGTAGAACAATCAAACTGCAAAAAGGACATAGAAACAACTGGAGTCAAGGAATTGAAATGGACCAAGACTTCTCATATCTCAGTCTCTAAGTATCTGCCTTATTCTTTCTCAAGTCAGGCCATCTTCCTCAATATAGTCTTTGTTTTCCTCATTAGAAACGAAATAACTCTCTCCTTTCTAGCCTTAAAAAACTGTAAAGACTCTGATAGGTCCAACTTGAGTCTGTCACTCCTTGACCAATGAACCAGGGGATCAGGACAATGTATGTGTGTGGCTAACCTTGAACCAAATGGTTGGACTTGGGTGAGAGGTGACAGCAATTTCCAAAAGAAGTTGGGGGGAGGGCAGGGAGAGAAGGAGCAGGAAGAGCCTGTTTCCAAAAGAAGAGAAAAAGCTACTAGCCAAGTAATTGTATCAAAAATTTCACTGGGAACAATACCTGAAAGTCAAAACAGTATTTCAAAAAATGAAATATATTTCATACCTTCTCCTAAAATCTGTATCTTTCATAAAAGAACAAGTAAACATGGGAGATACTACCAAACCAAACTATGTATATATGTTGATTTTTACATATATATAACCAGAACAGAAAATGCCCTTGACCTTGTAGAGTTTGAAAGAGCTATTCATATGATAAACCAATAAATTAAAATTATGTGATATCAACAGCATGGAGAAAAATACAAAAGGGAAGGGGTGGACAGGGAGGGATGAGAGAGTTTGTTGCTGTTTTATGTAGGGTGGTCCGAGGAGACTTCTACAGGTGCCTTTGAATTGAGACCTGGAGGGAATGAATAAGTCATGCACATATCTCAGAGAAGAGTCAAATATTCTTGAATATAACATTTGCTGTAACAAAGTTGGATTTGAGACTGATACGATGAATAATGAAAAAATCACTCACCTAAGAGTCACTTTACCTTTAAGAAGTTGTGAAATTTTGGGCAAGTATTTTACTCTGGGTCTCAGTTTTCCCATCTGCAAAATAAATACATTGTTCTGTTTTCCCCCAAACCTTAAGATCCTTGACTTGATGAAATCGTTTCCCTGGTACCTATTTCAGGTATAGCTACCAAGCAGTTTCTATGTAAGCCCAAACTGTCTCATCTCTTGCCTGGACTAGCTACATATCTCCACAACTTATGTCCCCGTTTCTTTCCATTCCTCCTACACATACTGCTATTAAGGCATAAGTCAGGTTATGTCCTCTTCTCAAAGCCTCCAGTGGCTTCCATTTCACTCCAGTGAGGGAAAACCCAATTTCCTCAAGACCTCCGTGAGCTGAGACACAATACCTCTCTGTTAGGGACTGAATTGTGTTCTCCCAAAATTCATACACTGAAGGCCTGTTCCCCACTGCCTCAGAATGTGACTGTGTTTGGAGATAGGGTCTTTATAGGGGTAATTAAATTAAAATGGGATTGTTAAGGTGGGCCCTTATCCAATAGGACTGGTGTTCTTATCAGAAGAGGAGATGAGGACATAGACAATACAGACAGAGGGACCATGTGAGGATACAGTGACAAGGTGGCCATCTGTAAGCCAGGTGGGAGAGAAGCCTCAGAAGAAACCAGACCTGCCAACACTTGATCTTAAAGTTCTAGCTACCAGAACTGTGAAAAAATAACTTTCTGTTGTTTACCACCTAGTCTGTGGTATTTTGTTATGGCAGCCCTAGGACACTCTCTAATGTTACTTTCTACTAAGACCCTCTTGCTAGTGTTGAACACATCAGACATGTTCCCACCTTCAAGCCTTTGCACTGCTTATTTCCTCTGCCTTAAATATTCTGTCCTCACTCCCTTACTTTCTTCAAGTCTTACTCAAACGTCTTTTTTGTTCAATGTAGCCCTCCCTGACCACCTCCATTAAAATGCATCCTTTTCCCCCACCACACTTTCAATCCCATTTACCTTGTTCCATTTTTCCCTGTAGCACCTTATGACTTCTAATATGTAACTGACTCATTTTTATGTTATCGTTCATGGTCTATCTCTCTCCCATAGAAGGCAAACTCTGTGAGGGTAGGGATGGTCACCTATGTGGCTCACTGACATACCTTTATAGCCCAGACCCGTGCCTGGCACACAGTAGATGTTATGCAATATTTGTTAAATGGATGAAATGGAAATAATAAACTGGACAGTACTTTAATGATTACTTAGTCCAATTCCTTTTTATTAAAATCAAAATTATATTTAATTCACTTTAACTAATAAAATATGTAGCAATTATTTCTAGAAAGTTAACATTGATCTACTTATAATAAATATTACTTTTTGTCCATTGAAAATTAATATCTAAAATATGCTATTTTCTTATTTGTCAGCAATCCATACACTATGACTTTGCATTTCATTTTCATTAGTTAGAGTATGCTAAGTATGATAACAAATATCCCTTAATTTTCATTAACCTAAGACTACCAAGGATTTTGATGTTGGTTTTTAGTCGCTCATTTCATAGTAAACAGTGAATGCAGGTTGAGGGCAAAGAGAGTGTGGGCTTCCAGGGCCCTAGTCTCACCCAGCTAGTGGATCTGCCATTCACTAAGTCCTAAAGGCAAGGAGAGAAGAGTGTAGAGAACTTGAAGGAGGATTCGGGCTAAGAACTGGAAGTGGCATATGTAGCGTTCAGTTACATTCCACTGGCCACAAGTAGTTATCTGGCCTCACCTGCATGAAATGCAATTGTAAAAAGTGCCAAGGTGGCACAGATATTGTCGAGCACTTGTCTCTCATTAATACTAAATATTTTCTGTCACAGTAAGGACCAAGACAAAGCCATTACACTGGTGCTGCTTGCAAATAACAAAGAGAACATCACAGCTTTGATTTACATCACAGTTTTGAGTTGCTAGAGATCAAAAATAGAAAACCTGGGAGGTTTTCTTAATCTCTTAATTTTGTTGTTTTGATTCAGCCTTATTTTTAAATGTAAACAAACCACCATAATATTAAATATATTTATCTATATGTACATTTAAAATAGACTGCAAATATAAACTATTTGATATGTGTTCACCACTATTTTTACCAGAACTTTTCCCCATGAGTGCAAATAATTAAGTGTTGTACATCACAAAGCTTTTGAGAGCACAAAGGACAATTTGAAACATGAATCTTAATAGATACTACCCCCAAATTAGTTCTTGGACTGAGAGGAGAAAACCATGAACTGACACCTAACTTATTCATCTTAAGTGCCTTCCTAATAATAACAAATTGTACAAAATTATAGAATTAAGTAAGTTTGTTTACTAAAGTTAGTCATTTCTGGGCTTAAAATATGCACAGTAGTGTACCAAGGAGTTAAAGAAATTTTTTTAAATTAAAACTTGGTTTCTGGAGTTCAATATCTTACGGTCTATATGAGTTGAAAATACATGACATTTTAAGTTTTTGATGGAAAAAACATGAGTTTGAGAGCCAGACCTAGTGTTGAGTACTGTTGCTAACACTTCTAATTATGTGAGTTTGGCAAATCACTTAACTCTCTAAAACTTAGTTTCCTCGTCTGTGAAACAGAGAATAATAATTCTTACCTTGGAGGGATGTTATACATTTTAGAATTAATTATGAGAGCAACTGGCTCAATTCTTGCCCCGTATTAGCCCCTGAATATGCTATAGCAATTCTTATTTCTCTTTATGGTAATATATTTTAAAGGCCAAATAAGTTGGAGATAATAACTGCAATGAAAGTTAAGAGATATGGGAAATAAAACATAAGTGAATATAATGGGAAAGGAAGTTCTGAGGGTGGTTGAGCTGAACTTTAAATTATTGGTAGTCTTTGGATGGAAAAGGCAAGAACACAGTGGATTTCATTTCGGAAGTGAATATGAGCTATTCAGAGAACAAATGGAGCAACTTGGCTAAAGAAACTGACACATTCAGGGCATACACGCGTTTAGCTTGCTATGTTGCTTTTACGTATTCTTAAAGATGAATATCAAAATTGTCAATGTTCAAATTTATGGAAGTACAATTTAATAAAAATGACAAGTATTAAAAAATATTTTATAAAACTATTATTTAAACATTTGTGTTAATAAAAGTCAAATGGAATGTGATAGCCATTTATAGACTAGTATTATAAGAACATTTGAATAATAGTTTAATTTCTTATGTATTGTCCAGGTTAACTTTTGCAATTTGCACAATATTTAAAATTGAATTGTGAAGCAGGAAATATCAAATTTCTATTTAAAACATCATCATAGGAAAAACTTTAGAATCCCTTCACATTTTATAATAGTTACTATGTGTAAAGATTATTGATTGCAGTGGTGTGAATTTTCATTTATGATACTTCATTGATCCTAAAACAGAGAGAAGACAAATATGAAAATGGACAGATTGAATAGGTTGTAACTTCCCCTTTCATGACTTTAAAGAGATAATCTAACTTTAAGGAGATGAGAAATGAATATAAAATACATTTTGTTTTCTATGAAGTTGTACTTCAGAAAATATTCCTATTAAAATAAACAAAAAAAATAAGTAAGCCTATAAACTTATTCTTATGACTTATTCAAGGGCAGCTATGTGGCCATGGACAGACAAAAAAACTAGAAAGTTGTTTTGTTAAAAAATAATAACAACAATAATGACATATTTTTAACATCTATATTAGTGATTATGAAACAGTATTTCAAAACTATCCTTTCAGGACTCAGCTCATTTTTATTCTTAACTGAAAGAGTAGAATTCAATCCAGATAACATGCATGCTTGAATCATTCATTTACTCTCTCCTCTGGGCTACCCCAATGCCAATCGTAGGCTCAGACTAAGACAATTCATATGTGACACACCGTTAGTATATCACACACACCCATGAACACACAGTGAGAAGTAATTTAAAGTCTTATTTTCTAGGACACGTGATATAATTTCCTAACCCAAGGGCATTAAAAATTTGGTAGGTAACAAAACAAACAAATAAGCCTAAAGTTTAACTTTAGTTTTTGTTTTTTGACTTGACGAACATGACTACATCATCACATACAGTATTTCATTTCAGCCAAAATTTCAGTCCCTGCTTGATTTTTTTAAGTGTTTTAGAAAATTAATTTCAGCCAAGAAATTACTATTGAGGAAACATCATACTTACATTTGTGACATATGAATTAATGTAAAAATGTATATTTTATTTACAACTGTGTTTTCATATGGAAATCAGTGGGTCAAAAATAGTGAACACTGAGTTTACTCTAACCCACGTTCCATGAGTATTTTATCTATTAGTAGAAATAACATCTAAATAAAGCAAAAGTGCACCAAAAATGGGTCATGTATAGCAGTGCACCAAAGCAATTGTGATAGCACAACTGTAGACTTGAATAAAATGGAAAGTTAAATTTGATTCTTCTTCTTCTTTTCCGCCTCCTACTCCTTCTCCCTCTTCTTTGTCTTCCTCTTCTGATTATGTTTGCTGTTATTATTATTGGTTATTATGCCTTGTGTTCGCAGATTCATTATGTCCATTATGTCTTAGTAAATATATTTAATACATTGTTAAACATTACTTGCTGGGGAAATAAAACTTCAATTGAATGGACTGCCATTTGTTCATCTCTCTAGAATATGATGCTATTTATACATTAAATGGAAAATGCAAGGAGGACCTTAAAATCCAAATTTCTCATTTGGTAAAAGAAGAAAAAAAATAAGTACAAAAGGGAATAAAGGCTGGACAAAGGAAAGAAGACAAGAAAGGAGAAAAGGAGGATGAAGAGAGGGAGGGACAAGAGCTAATTTACCTAATTTTGTTTGTATGGGAGGTTGATCTTGTCTGAAACAATACATCTTAAGAAGCAGAGGCAACTAAAAGTGGTAACTCTTGGATTTTAAATTTCCAGAAAAATAATAGTTGGATAATTTTTAATTCCTTCTTTAAAGAAATATGCCTGATCTTTAAATTTTAGTGGTCAATGCTCTTCAATTCTGGCCTAATAGAAGACCTGGCCTGAAAAGTTCTATTTATCAGTTGGAGAAGGAATGACAGGTGAGCAGAGTGGGACCGAAAGTTACAACAATTTCTAACCCAAATAATGATAGTTTAGTCATTATGCTGAAGTCTGTTTGTTTGTTTTTTAAGTCCAGTACTAGATTCTTCCCCTTTTGCTACGTCTAAATTGACTGCATCCTAAAAAAGTTCTCTTGATTCCTCCTTTATATCCTTCTCCCAACACACGTTCAATCTTTTACCAATGAACAACTCAAACCTCACCATCTCGACCCCACTTTCATTGCTGCCTGAATTCTTGGTATAATCTATGAATTGAACTCCTTATCTTTTACCCTAAGTCCTCCAATCTACCTTCCATATTGCTTTTTGGATCTTCAAACTATTAATGTTACTCAGTTAATTTTTTTTAATGACAATCCCCTCCCTATCTATAATATAAAATTCACAACTATTGACACAACATTCAAGGATCATACACCTGTCTAACTGATGCAACAAACATTGTTACATGTTCTCTGTAAGCAAGAAACTTTGTTAGATTCTGTGTTTATAAAGACGAAAAGACAGTTGCTGCCTTCTTAAATTATACAACCAAATGAGGGGACAGAAATGGAAATAATCAAAATTAATCGAGATTATTTCTTAAATAAACCTTAATAGCAATGAAGAAAAAACAGCATTTAATACCTCTTTAAGCAAGTTGCAGCCCAAATAAATACTTTCTCTCCTTCAACATGATTATTATGTATTCATGCATCCATTCAATAAATATTTATTGAGTTCTTACTATGTGCCAAGTACTGAGTTAAGGAATGGAAAATATATTCAATAAATGTTTGGTGAATGAATGAAGGAGTGAATGAATTATAGCTTAACTTTAAACATTTTCATATTCCACTGATGAATCCACAGGGAGTTTCCAGAAGGCTGTGTTGCCACCATGATACATCACTAGATTCCCCTTCAAGACTGACAGACATACTCCTCCAGCTTCATGTACTGCTTTTAGGCAGACAGCTCTCAGCTGTGAGCCTGTTGGGTACTACCTTGCCTAGCAAGAGTTGCCTCACCCTAGGCGATGCCCTCTTTACAAGGCAGTCCATAACCAATGACTATGGATAACGGTGGAAATGGCAGTCCGTATCAGTGTGGGAAGATAAAAGGCTCAGTCTCCTTTCCCCAACTGAATGGCCAGCTTAGCTTCAGAGTTCACCATGCAATCAGTTGAGGCCTTTGTTGAGACTGTACTGCAGCCCAGTTCTCCCCCTGCCCAGTTTTGCTTCCTTCCCTGTCCTTCCACAGACGGTGATAACAAGAACACACCCTAACAAACTTCCTGCACGCCAATTTTTAACGCAGGATCTGCTTCCCAGGGAAACCTTCCTGTGACATAGGCACACCTATTTTTTCCCCTCATTTACCAATTATGAGTTTATCATTCAACGTGTACTTCGAATATAGCAATGAGTTCACAAAACTCTGAGTTGGCCCAAAATAATATAATTTTCAATGGGCTAAATGAAGGAATCATAAAAGTTTTATTAACACTTATTGAGGGTTGTCTTTATACATATTCTTCAAATTTAATTATATAGACCAGGACAACATTGCTAATATTCATTGTAGTATACTGGAGTAGTCGATGAGATTTTAGCAAGTAAGGTAGTAGAGTCATAATCATTTATGTCTTCATTTGTATTCAGATAATTCATTAGCAACTGGATATTATTAAGAAAACATAAATCTTTGCAAATATAACAATTTAAATATAAACTTCTAATTGAATTTAAAAATATATGCAAATCATTTTTACTTGAAATTATGAAGGCTATTATAAATTCACAATGATTGAAATATTCAGAAAGCAGAGATGAATCAATATAGATATGTTTATGTGTTTTCTTTACTAATATGCATGCAGAACCATATAAAATGACTTCAGTAATATTCACTTATTTTGAAGTATCTTGCCTTTTTGAAAATAATATGCAGTATTGAAAATTATGGTAGGTAATAAAACACTGCAAACTAAAAAAAAATCATAAGAAATTCTAAAGAAATTATGGCATGTGTATGCTCTTTTTTTTCTAAACTATTACTACTGTTCTTCCCACTTTTATATGTATAAAATTATATGAATTTCCATTGATATAATTTAGATTTACAGTTTAAATCTTCCCCAATAAGGACACTCATAAATTTAATTACTGTTGCTACATTCTTACTTACACAAATTCACATGTTATGTTTATTATACCAGAGTCGAAAAGCGAATCTCTTTTTTTCCAAATTATTTCTTTTCCTTTGGTCAAAGTATTACCAAAATTTAAAACTAAGGTTAAAATTTGCCTCCTCTGGAGTACCTAAAAGTTTCATTTTCAAGTTGCTTTAAAATATTCTAAAATGTAAGTTTTATCATATTTCAAGAAAGAAAAAATCACCTTGAGGCAGTTACCTATTAGTATTCTGCCTTACCTAAGTGGATTATGGACTTTAAAACTAAACCTGAACACATCTTAAAAAGGTGCCCAAGCTTAACTATCTTGTCCTATAAATATGGAAGGCACTTTGACAATAATTGGATCTCCCTAATACCCATATGGATTCGAATATTGCAGAAAGCAAATGGATTGTAAATTTTGGCAACTGAACTTAACTATACTTCCATATGCATGCTTTACCAACCACAGGATTTGGAATTTGAACTGTTGTTACAGACCATTTTTGCTAATTAGAAGTGTCTTCATTTTTTACCTTCACACGTTAAGTTGCAAGAAGCCCAAAGTTCTCCTTGTTTATCTCAAATTCCCATTTGGCAGGCACTGTAAAAACTAACTCCCAAAGAGCTGTCATATGCCCAGAGTCTCCAACTTGGCACAGCTACTAGCTTTGACCTCAGGGAATTTTCCTATGTGAATCTTCCTGTGGTTTACCTCTGAGAGTTCTCTCTAAATTGAAAGGGAGCAAGAGAAATGGGGAAAAACAACAGCTCAACAAGCCAGGTTTATTTTAAGTGGTACACAAAAACAATTCTCTTGCAGGACCAAACTGCTACAACATGGTCTCAGTTAATTACTCTTCACAAAGTTATTCAGGAAGAGCAAGGCCAATTAGCTTAACAATTAAAAGGTGTGCTAACAGCACAACACACATTCATCAGAATTAACACCCACAAATGTTTCTATAGACATGGCATCAATCAAAGTGTAAAAACGATGGATCTTGGGTGATCATAGCCCTGATTATGCTCACATGCCATACATCGGTATAGGATCCGATCATTTTCTGTTTATGTTATGGCCACCATGGGAATTCTGTCTGACCTGTCTCTTTATAAACAGGCCAGGGTGACTGAACTAGAAATAAAGGACATCTAAAATTCAAGATTTAACTAGCATAAACTATTGATTATGTGTTTCTAGATGCCAGATGGATCTCAATATTGAACTGTGTAATATGTTTTTTCCATGAATTTTTCTATAACATTTTCGGTTATTGCTGAATTTGTAGTATTTTCTGTTTTCACTGTGATTGGCAGAGAGCTGGAATCTGACAAGTAAGCTCCCTGCTTCAAGTCCAAGCTCTATCATCTACTAATTTTCTTTGGAAAACTGAATTAATCATTTATGTGAACAATTCCCTATATGTCCTCAGATGTATTTCCTATTGTGTTCTTATTCTGCTTTTCTGTTGAAGGGAACTGAATTTTTCAGGCTCCTCTATTTTCTGGCTTCTTCTTAAGTGCAGCCAGTGGAAGAAACTGTAGAAAACTAGAGGACAGAATGAGAGGAAAAAGGATGGTATTTCTCTGCCTTTCTCTCTGCTTCATGTAGAGTCTCTGGCAGATTCCTCTTTGGACAACCACTAACTCACTGGGCACCTACAGGGTAGACCCACTGTGGTTCTACCTTCTGCAAGACGGCCCCCGAGCCAGACTTTGTACCTGTAGAGTTGAACATGGCTCTTAGTTCTCTCATTATTTATGTAATTCATTTTCTCTATTAAATTCCCTCTTTTTGCAAAATGTCCAGAATTTTCTGTTGCCCTGATTGGACACTGACAGTTACACCTACACATCCCTGCTTCACTTCCTCATCTGTAAAATGGAGTTACTTACAATACTGAACATACAGGGTAATTTTGAGGATTAATAAATGCAACTGTTCTCAAGCTTCAAGGTATATCAGAATCATCTTGAGAGCTAGTTACAGGGCAGATTTTAAGGCCTCACCCTCGGAGTTTCTGATTCATTAGGTCTGAAGCGGGGCCCAAGACTTTGCATTTCTGACAAGTCCTCAGATGATTTGGGTGCTGCTGGTCCACAGACCGTACTTTGAGAACCATTCATTTTAAGTATTCTATAAAGTTCTAAGAATTAATGCTCACTGTCATCTTGCAATTTTCTTTTGTTCTTCCTAATTACGGATGTAGCCAGAATTTGAAGAAATTCTCAAATTCAGAATAGACAAATAAATCTGAATATAATGAGGAATTTATGTGTAAATGTGTTTGTGTCATTTAATGTAGGATTGAATCACTTTTCCAAACATTTTCTTCTGAATATGGTGATCATATACACATATATATAGCTAGCTAGATGTGTGTATGCGTGCATACACATTTTCCTTCTACTTACTGAACATGATTGGTAAAATACACATATTTAATAGAGTCCTTTTGGTGAAATTGAGACAGGAGTTTTGGTTATGTCCAAGCAGTAATTTTTTTTTCCTATTAAGGAGAGTATAACTGAATGCAAAGAAGAAGCAAAAAGAGAACTAGGAGGAAGAGGAGGAGGAGGAAGAGAAAGAAGGGAGGGAGGGAGGAGAAGAAAGATAATGTTATTTTATGTGTGACCTATTTAATATATAAACTATCCTATCATTTCAAAAGACTTCTTAATATATTAGTAACAAATGGTACACAACTCACCACTGTATAGATATGCCGCAGTAGATAGATATCAAGTTCTGGAAGCTAAGCATATCTGGGACCTAGAATTCTAGTTTCAAACAGAGAACAGCTGTCTTAACCTTTATTCCTATAAATATGGAAAGTGCTTTGACAAAGATTGGATCTCCCTTTTACCCATATAGCTAATCAAATAAAATGGATTGAAACGGGGAAACATAAAAAGATGTATCTCTATATACACTATGTCTATATCTATATGTGTGTCTATCTACATCTTTAGAATGCAAAGAGGAATTAAAGGTACGTGAGAGGCAATCTCATTATAGACTCCTAGATTTGAGGGATTTCCTCCAATCCCAATCTTTACAACTGACTCACCTATAGCTAACATGACAGAAAGTCTTTTAATCCAAATTTTACCTCAAATAAGCTTTTACCTAAAATTTTACCTAAAGCCATTTTTCCTAAAAATCAAAGTTTTGTCCGAAAGAGTCTATGTGTTTTTAATAGAAATAACTCTTGTCTAATTTATGCTCTCATATTTCATTGATTTATATAATAAAGTACAAAAAGCATAAACAGCTTTAGAAACAAACATAACTGACCCCTATCACTCATACAACTCAACTGGAAGTAGCCTGGTAGTATGGATTTGCTAGATATAGTGTAGCCACATGTTTGGTGGCTGTATTAGTTTTCTATTGCTGTGTAACCAATTACCACATATTTAGCAGATCAGTATATACCTATTATGGATTCATAGGTCAGGAATCCAGCACAGGTTAACTGGGTCTTCTGCTCAGGATCCTACAAAGTTGAAATCAAGAGATTGGCCAGCTACATTCTCATCTGGAGTCTCCACAAGGGAAAGATCAGATTCCAAGCTCACTGGGTGTTGACAGAATTTTACTTGTGGCTATAAGACTGAGTCCACTGTTTTCCTGTTAGCTGTTGGCCAAGCACTGCTCTCCACTTCTAGAAGCCACACTCAACCCCTTGTCTCCTGGCTGCCTCCATAGACAATTCACAATATCACTCCTTGCTTCTTCAAAGCCAGCAGAAATCTCTCCTGTCAGGAAGGCCCAGATCCTTGCAAGGGCTCACCTGATTAGGTCAGGCCTACCCAGGGTAATCTTCTTTTTGATTAACTAAAGTCAACTGATATGGGGCCTCAATTACATCTGCAAAACCACTTCCCTGTTATCATACATCATAACCTAGTTACTGGAGTGAAATCCATCATAGAAGTAGCCCCACCACTATAGAAGGGGAAGGGGTTATATAGTACACATGTACCAGGGGCTCAGAATCTTGAGGGTCATCTCAATTCTACCTACCACAGTGTCTGTGAACATGATTCAGTTTGATCTGCAAAGATATTAGAGACTGTTAATTAATCTAGCAAGTGGGATAATGAAGGTGGTTAAGAGAGCTTGCATTCTAGTTATATTTAGATGGCATTGTTGATTTCTTATGGGGCACCGATAGCCATATAAATAACTATTCATAATAGCTATCTGGGACTCCAAACAAAACTCCCATAGAGATCATATTTTTATGTTGATATGTTATTTAAAAGATTGTGAAAAAGCTAAAGTTACCATTTAACAGATGAAGTAAAATGCCAATTTAGGCAAATATTAGTTGACTAGTAAACATGGACATTAAAAGGAGTACTTTGTCTCTATTTAGCTATTTATTTATTATTTAATTATTTATATGTCTATTTACTATTACTTTTCCTTTACATAGGAAAATTATAGAATGCTCAGAGCCAAGGCTAGAAACCTTTTAATGCCCTCCATACTGAGATCTCAAGAGTTATAATCACATTGATAGCCCCAGACAATTGAATCCGAAGAAACTTCTTCAAAGGAAAGTAAATGACAGCGTCTCCAATTCAAATAACAAGTTTGAAAAATTAACAGACTCTCTTTCTCTCTCTTTCTCTCTCCTCTTTCTCTCCTCCCTTTCTCTCTCTGATCTCATGATTTTGACTAGGTAAGGTAACTTTCATCCAAGTCTTCCTTGCCACTCCCAATCTATGACTTGTTTCAATGACCATAATTTTTTGTTCTACATGGACTTGCATCTATAATTTGTGGAGTGATCCTCCCAAATCTCTGGAGATAAATGAATCAAAGTACCTACAAATCTCAGACATAGTGAAAACCTATGAAGTGTGTGAAACAGAGAGACCTGGCTTCAAATTTCAGCATCACTAATTTAATTATCCTTAAACAATTTAGTTAATGTTTCTGAATTTCGAAGCAAAGAAAATTAGACCTAACAATAATATATATTAAGTGCCTATCAAATAATTAAATAATCAAATACAATGTAGTACTATTTTTCATCAACTGACTTTAACGGAGCTTGTTTCTTCATAAAAGTTCATCTTAAAGGAAACAGTTATATTCTCCAGTATTTTAAAATATTTACCAGAGTGTGTTGCATGGATCATTGGGCCCATAAGATGCTTCTGGGGAAAAAAGAAAAACAACAGTAAACATAGGAGGAAACTCTATATACTCAACAACTGTCAAAGAGTCACAATGAACATTATCATAATAAAGACTCTATGTCCTATATAAAGAAAAATTTTTAATATTTTTCTAAAGCTTGCTGGAATCCCATGGGACAAGCCCAGGGAAATGTTGTTCTAATACTTTAAAAGCCTAAAGCCTGATAGAGAAAAATTACTCATGATCTTCTCACTAGAACTAAGAAGAGAGATATAATGAAACCAGTGAGAAGGAAGAGTGTCACTACAGTGAAAAACAAAAGGAAGAAGTAGTTTTGATTTGATTGCATGGTAACAGATGATTATTCCTACTTCTCTTCAGCAATACTAATACCACAAATGACACTAGAGTAATATATTATTGAAGAAAAGTAAATGGTGATTGCCATTATCTAAACTAGTTGATACATTGCCACACGTTATGGCCCAATCTTACTGGAGAAAATGTCCAGAGAACCTGGCACTGTGGAGTAAACAGGGAAGGGCAAAGGATCTCTACCTCCAGCAGTAAACTTAAGGAGAGAACCATAATGATCTTTTGACTGCGTTCCATCATGCTTTAGAGAACACTGAATCTTAACTGCTGATGAGAATTCTAGTAGAAAAAATAGGAAAATAAAATAGCAGTTACATGACAGAAAAGTAAGGCCAGTAAACACTTTCAGAGCGGTCAGAGGAGATTGAAGGGTAATATTAAGAAAAAAATAGAACTTTTTATGATGTCCAGAGCTGTCCCACAGGACACACAAAAAAATCAATATGGCAGTCTTCAACCTCTTGAGATAAGCATGGCACACGAATGTAGAAATTTAGAACAAAAAGAGCTGACTTAGCTTATTCAAAATCAAATTTAATTTCTAGCATTTTCCTTGTCATAACATGCCCTAGAAAAAATGACTGGACACCCCTTCTCTTTTCATCCACACTTTGGGCTTCTTCTTACCTGATGTAAGTAACAAGATAAAATAAAAATAGCAATAAATGATAATCACCAGAGTGATCTTATAGAACTTCTTATCTCTCCAGAGCCACAGTTTGGCATCTGATAAAACGATATTGAAAATTTCTGTTAAGCAGTTTGTAAATTCAACTGTACAAAACATGTGGCCTTATTAAAAGTTTGACACACTTAGTTAGATATTTGACTTAATCAATCCCACCCATGGATTTTTGTCTTGGAACATTGCTTACATTTTCAATCAAACCAATCCGCTGCTACTCCTGGGGACAATATATGTTGGATAGATGATTGCCTACAATAACATAGAATGTAGGTTTTTTGTTTGAAGAAAACGAGCTTTAGACAGATGAAGTATCTTTCCCAAGTGGGTGGTTTGTCTAGTACATGATGACTTGACGCTTAGGTCTTCTGACGATGTAGCATATGTTCTTTCCACTGTACGACTGCGTCTAAGTAGGGGTCAGTACTGATAAACACCAATATGTTAGGTGCAGTCTCTCGGGCAACAAGTTATGGAAGAGATATGTTAGTATGTTAGTGTAGACCTGAAGGAAATGGAAATGAAACTAAGCCTGCAAGGATGGATATGCCATCGACAAGAGGAAAGAAGGTATTTCCCAAAATGGATACACCTTTAACTGGGGAATGTTTTAAGAGATTATCTTCACAGGGTATGTCTTGAAGAATAATCAAAACTCATGTTAGAGAATTAGGAGAATAAATAATAATGACAGCCTTTTTTAATGAGCCCTTACTTTATGTAAAGTGGCATACACGTATTATTTCATTTAATCATCTCAATAACCCTATGAGGGAGGAACTATATATTCTAATCTTACAAATAAGGAAGCTGAGACTCAGAGAGGCTCAAGATCATACTGGGAGAGACTTTTTAAAAACAAATACAAAACACTACTGTGTGCTTGAAGCTGTGGTAAGCTGTTTACAAATGCTAATTTAACCCTTGTAGCAAGGTTGTAAGGTAAGTATTGTTATCTCCAATTTACAGAGACATTCCAAACCCATGGCAGAGTGGGAGCCCGGTGCCTGACCACTATACTACACTGCCTGGAAGTAGTGGAGCTGGAATTCAGACTCACCTAAGTCTGGTCCCAGTGAAGATGCTCTGAAGAACTCAGTTTCAAAAATTTTTATATCCAACGAAATCTAGTCAAAGAAGTAAGAAAGCAGCTAATTCAGATGATGTCTGATTGAAACACTGGCAGGCAAACAACAAAATATTTTTGTGACACTATGTGAAACAGAAATGAATTAAACAATCGCAAATGGACTCCATCTAGTCTACCGCTTTGGTCTTCATGCTATAATAGTAGTAACAGTAATGATAAACCATTATTGTATGCTTAAAGTAGAACTTCACCATTTTCCAGATGGGGAAACTGAGATAAAGGGAGAATAAGTAATTTGCCCATCCCGTAGATTTAGGTTTAAAATCTAGGGAGTGTAACTCCAAAAACCACATCTCTAATTCCTAACTTAGATCACAATGATCACAAGCCCCCTGGGCATTCAGATTCTTTATCTCTATGCATCAAAACCTTAAAAGCAGCCTGTGCCTCCTCTCATCCAAGTACTTTCCTGTAATTTTAATTTTTAATTAAGCTTTCCTTTAATGAATGTGTTTTCCAGCAAATGATTCCCTGTGATTTTTTTTTTAAATTCAAAGTACACAAAACACCTCAACCAGCAGGAAAAAAATAATGTTATGTATAATGTGAATGAAACTGTGAGCATTCTCTGGTTTGGAAGTGAACTTCCAGAAAACAATCATTAAGAAAGCAATGTATCACAATTCAAGTATTGACTAGCACAGTATTACATCTTTTCTGGGTCCTGATGGGATGTAGAATCATAGCCCTTTTACATTGGGATATATTTTTTCAAGTGTTAGCCAGGCCACTGGTATTAATTAACTATATATATGTATTTTTTTTCTAGTACAATTTTTCTGGGGCATTTAAAACAATTTCTATGTCCAGATATTGACCAAAACTAATGCTGCTAAAGATTATAAGATTCTAAGAACATAGAAAAAGTTATAATTAATTGAGTTTTATTAAAGGTAAAGTGAAAAGTCTCCATTTCTACTCAAGCCACCTCTTTTTTGGGTCTGAATATATGTTGTTTTGAACACTCAGTAAATTCAACTTTCATTTTAGGTCTAACAATAGCCTTTGACACTGAACAAAGAACTTAACAAACTTCTTACAGAATAAGTTTTTTTTTAATATAAAAATACGATAGTCCAACAACAACATAAGACTGGATGAGCTGTCAATAGACAGGAATGAGTCACTCCTCCCCTCGCTCCTGGGATTTAAACCTAGTAGATGCCCCCAGTATCAACTGCTGCCCTGCGGTCAGGTTCCATCCCCGTCCTGGTGTGGAATATGATACCTTAATATATGAAAAAGTCGCTTCCTTCTCCTAACAAGTCTTCTTAATTGGTAATATGTCTTACATGGCATAAATTATCAGTGTTTATCATGAATTCCTAGCCTAGAAAGAAAAACTAAGAAGTCTTTCATTTCGTTTCATCAAATTGCATCTTGATGGATCCAGGCAGTTTGGGCAAAGTAATTTTCATTATCTGATCACCAGAACATTTATTTTTATTAAAAACAAACAAATCGATAGTCCAGTGTGTCGTATGTTTCCAGAGCTGAGGTCCCGCGCACACCGCGAGACCGTGTGCACGACCGTGTGCACGACGCAGGCGGATGCTGCATTCTATCAGCAAAGCAATCTCTCCAGCTCAGTTGCTGTAACCGGAAAGCACGGCCCTTGCGAAACATTCTGACACCGTGAATTTGAAGTCTCCTTGTACTGTGACTGCCAGAAAGTTTAAAATGTTAAATAATCTCTCAAACTTGCCCTAGAAACTCAAGTTGGCTTATTAAAGTTTTTTCTCCCTGTTTGAAAAACTTCTTTGTTTCGCTAACGGCAGGTCTCCTGTGTTTTGTAATGTTGTTATTGAACAAGTTTAATGATTTTCTGAGGACCTCATCTAGAGGCATTACCAAGCAGCTCGAGATTAGAAACGTATGGTGGTGGAGGCTCTCCTAGAATAAATGAAAATATTTTATTCAGCTACCGAGAAGGGTCTCCAGAGATCAAATTAGAAGCTAGCTGTGAAGGGAGATGTTTAGGCATGCTCTAGAATTATTTATCAGCATTTTCTGCTTGTGTGAGAATAAGCAGACATTAAGTTTAAATTAAACAAAGGGGGAAAGAAAACAAGTTTTTTCAGTAATTTGACTGCTAATGATATTTCTGAATTATTCTCAGCGTAATAGTTTAAGTAATTTGCAATGATAATAATTGTTCCTGCTAAAGCTCCAATAGTGTCGATTTTTTTTCCTTTTTGCCAAGATTAACCCCCTTTAAAACCTTTAATGGACGTGTAATTGCAAATTTATTGTGGGCTTTCTTAATTTTTAAATTTGTTTTCTTCTTGACATTTCTTTTAATTTAATTTAATTTTATTACATTCATCAACAATTTGAGAAACTAACTTAAAAGTCCATTAAAAAGGAATAAATGTTCTTTATGTTGCACTTGTTTGTCTTTATTTATAATGAGACTGAGCTTGTAGATAGAATAAAGGCAGCTTAATTATTACTTTCAACATTAACGTGCTTTTCTTGCGTACTCATTCAAAATAAGTATGCTTTTAGGGTTTGTTTGGAAAGAAGTGAACTGTTAATATGGGGTTACAATTGTCCCTGAAATAATTAAATAAAAGACCAGACCATATCCCAAATTAATACACAAGTTTGTATTTTAAATAACATCTAGGTGGGGAAGTCATGCTAAAAGCCATTACACTTTGTTCTTATAGGCGCGCTGCATGTTATCACAAATAATTGGTAACTGAAAACATTTTTGTGTGAAATACAGCAGGTTAATAAACCAGAAACTAAAATTCTACGTGTTATAGCTGCTTTTCATATTGAGAAAATGTAAATATATAACTCGACATTTTGTCAGCCAGTAAATCATCTTTCTCTCGTCCTGAAGTAAGTCACGATATTAATCATGCACAGAGAAAAGACCAAGACTACTAAAATTTCCTTGACACTCACTGTTTCAA
>NW_012153062.1:17249932-17308946 GCF_000956105.1 Propithecus coquereli | reverse complement strand
ATTTCTTTAAAAATAGTCGATATTATTTACATTTATATCTGCTTATGTTTTTTCCTAAATTGCTTAATTTTCTAACATGTCAGATGTTTCTTCTTAAGTTTTGTCTAGTAGCAACAGAAGTCCCTCAGATTCCCCCAAAATACATATTTGTGATATATAATATGTCTTTTTATAATTATGCAGTCAGTATGTTATCTCTTTCAAAAGTATAAACACTTGTGTTCCAGTATTCTCATGGATATTGACAACTACTTTCAAATATTTCCTACCTTTTTCTTTCATAAGCTATTGTGTGGCTTTCTCCTTGTCTCTTCCCTTATTATAAATCCTGTTACTCCAATAAGGGTACAGAAATTCCACAAGAGTACATTCTTATCATTCATGACATATTTGATGAGTCATTATAAGTACCACCATTCACTGCCCTACATCAATCTTGTTCTAACTGCTTACCTAAGTCTTTTAGTAAATACTCAAGTTCTCCTTCAAAGCAAGTAATTAATGTCTTTCTGGGGAATTATTTTTAGATAGCCCACATGGTACACTCAAAAAGAAAAGAACAAATTTGAAGCTTGAAACTTGACACCAACAAATACAAATATTAACACCACGCATTTTGATATAATTATTAAAACTGATCATCAGGATATCAAAAATGCCAAATTTTCTGGAAGAAAGTTCTTTTAACATGACTCAGCCTTTTTGGGAGGAAATTAAGAAGAAAGAAAAAGATAACTCTTTATACCGTGATACACTATCTTTATCTCTAGAGATGGTTGCATATTATGGTAGATCGTTAAATTCTACTAGAATAGGAACTTGTATCATTTTCTTTCGGTATCTCCCACCCACCTCTATACTTAGCATATTTCCTAGGGCATCATGAGCACACCATAAATCAAAGAACCCATAAATCAATTAATGTAGACAGAGGCATTGTCCTTTTTGAAAATAGTACATCATATACATATTATTTACATACATTATATGTATTAACATAGATATGCACATCACTTTCATGTTATTGAGAATATAATTATTTTCACATTATAAGAGGAAAAGTGTGAGATAAAATATTTACTTCCAAAGAGATTGAGGATGAATAGTACTGGTGAAGGATAAACTTGAAAAGCCGTTACAGATAGCATCAGTGCTCCGAATAAAGATTTTGGAGAGTTTACTGATTTTAACTATTGAGTATATGTATTTATTTTAAATCCTTAGGAGGTGAGGTACTCTTCTACATGATAATCTTCCTAATACACATATTGATGTCCTAATACATGACCTGCCAATCCTCTCTTCTCCCCTTTCTAGAGTCTCTGATCCACATCTTCAACCAGCCCTTTTATTCCATCCATCACCTCTTGGGACTTTTCATCACATCTACCTGGTGAAAACCTTCCCTGTTCCAATCCAACTGTTCATTTCATCCATACATTTCATCATACTTTCCCTTGTAAGCCTCACCTGGGATGCTGAGGATTACATGGGAAAAAATAACCACACAATGCATCTGATTGCTGCCATTCTGCGTTAAATTGTCTGCAGACTCTAATAGGCTTCCCTTTCATATTTTCTTACTTCAACTTAAATCTTCCTCACTTTCCTCAAATATTTTGGCCCCTTACCTCACCCCTGATTTTGACAAATGAATAGCTTCCTACTCCAGAGAAATCGGCCCTAAAGAATACTCTCTGCATCTCATCACCAAACTGCCAACCTTTTCTTCTTCCTTCCCTCCTATTGCAAATGGGAATGTGTCTTCCCTTAAGTGGAAAGCTAATCCCTCTGCATTTGCTCTGGATATCCACCCTTCCAGTCTGCTCAGAAAACTGACCCTTCTGTCCCATTCTATTGGCTTCTATCCTTTAGCATTTAAGTTTACTGAGGACTCTTTCACCTTAAAAAAACATACAAGCAAACCAACAAAGGAAAATCTTTCTCCAGCTCAAGTTCCCCCGGCTAGAATCTCTAGCTCAAGTTCCTCCTCTCTTGTAAATATCTTCCCATAATTCTCTTGTACACACTGCCTCCACTTCCTCCCCTTCTATTCACACCTCCAGGTGCTGCAACACTCACAACATTCCGCAGAAAATAGTCTTTCACCAAAATCACCAATGGCTGGTTTGTGGACACTTGTCAGTCCTCATCTGATTTTGCTCTTCAGCACTTGTCTTTCTGATACTGTATTTCAGAGGTCGGCAAACTACAGCCCATAGGCCAAATCTAATCTATCTCCTGTTTTTGTAAATAAAGTTTTGTTGGTAAACAGACACACTCGTTTGTTTATGTATCATTTGTGGCTGTTTTCGAGTCTATGGCAGAATTTTGTAGTTGATACAGAAACCGTATGACCTGCAAAGCCTAAAATATTTACTATTTTGCCTTTTGCAGAATAAGTTTGTCAGTCTTTGTTATATGTCATGACACCTTTTTAAAAAATCACCTTTTTATCTACTGCAAATTGATTTTCTTACTAGGTTTCACTTTGTTACCAGATTTTTTAAATGTTCATGTTTATCCAGGTTATACGCTCAGTTCTCTGCTTTTCTTGATCCACACTGTCCCTCTGAGAGTTCCCATGTGTATGTATGGTATCTCCACATACTGGCTGGTCTACATGTTGACAACCCCCAAGTGTATTTATCCAGACCAAACATCTCCTCTGAGCTTCTGCTAGAGCCATTCTTCTTAGGTATCTTCTAGACTTCTAAAATTCAACAAACCCGAAATTGAAGGGACCGTCTCACCCACTCCCCAGCCTGCTCTTCCTTTCTCTTCCGTCTCACTGACTAGCCCCACTCAGTTACTTGGGCCATAAACCAAGTGTTTACACCGGCTCCCTCTTTCCTTTCACATCTAATATGTTTCTAGTTATCACCGTACTCCAAGTCATTCACTCTCTCTAACTTGGGTGACTTCAAAAGCCAACGACTGTTCTCTCTGTCCAATCTTGTCCATTTCAGCAGTGTTCATGACTCATCATTCACTCTTTTCTCACCACTCCTACCCACATTCCCCTACACACACGCACACACACACACTCACTTTTGTTGACTAACTTGTGATACAGGCTTCTGTTTTCCCTGGAAAGATTTTACTGTTCCCACAAATACCCTTACTCTTTTTAATGTTCCCCACCTTCTCCATGCTTCCCCTTGTTGTGGTATTTGTCACAATTCATTCTCTTCAGTATACAGAAGTTTATAACAGATACAGATTGCATCTACCTTCTCCAACATGGTATATTCAGCACATTGGGCAATATTTGGTCAAAAGTAAGTATATGATAATCTTAATTGAACAAATGAATTTTAAGGTTTTATCAGTTTGGAGGATCATTCATACCTATAATGCTTTCTGAAAAAGCCAATAGATTTTAAAATAATTTAATATCATTAGCTAACTTTATTTCAATTCTTGCCTTTAATTCTTAAAATACATGAACTTGTGTGTCATCTGGTGCCACTACCAAAATGTCCAGTTTTGAATATAAGCAATGCTGGTATCTGTCTCTTACAGAAGAAATACCTTTGTGGTGGGTCCTCTTCTCTTTGTAAGGGGTTGTGTATGGGGCATTGGCTGGACAATGTGATGCTTTGGCCAAAAATAGCATCAGCAACCATGCATTTGAAGGCAATAAATCTGCATTTTCCAAAAGCAGCATGTATATATGTATAATCACTATGTTTTCCATTTTTAAATATTGTTGTTTTTAATATATGTTTGATAAATAAAACGTCTTTTTACAAACTACATAAGTGTAATTAATTGACCAATTATCTTACAGTACAACCTAAAGTCATGAGAAACATTTAATAAAAAATAATTTACTAATCAAGTAGAATTAAAGGTATTAATGTATTTCTCCCTCACATAGGAAACATATATTGTCATATTATCATTTGTCTGTTGAATGCATTTTCTTAAAGCAGAAAGGAATTCCAAACCACGAGACCCTTTTATTCTTCACTGGAAAAATGTAATCCATTTCAAGTTACAGAAACATAAGACAAAAACATCTTCGTTTTTCCAATTTTTATAGTCTATCCAATTTTTATGACTAAATTTAAAGCTTGGAGAAAGAAGGACATGTAATAAAAATTGGGGCAGACTCCTAACAGTAACCAAGTGAACAGATCTCCTGTATAGCTTCTGATTGATAATGAATTCTCCATTTACTAAGGGAGACAGAGTGAAGCATTTCTTGGCAAATTATATTCTCCTCTGTGCTGCTGCCAAATGAAATACTTGAACAAGTGCAATTCTACCTCTTACGCTTGATGAGAGTCTAATGTCACTATATTTGGAATGAAACATTGCTTAAAAGTTGGTAACATAAATGTTTTTGTTTTTAACAGGTCTCAAGTGTTTCTCTTCTCCCTCATTTCTTGCAAATATTAGGCATCAGTTTATTATAGAAAGAATCTGAAAGAGAATCATTTATGATTTCTACATAAAGTCATTGTCTGTGAGCAGCCAGATTAGAGGTATTTACTAAAAAGAAAAAAGCCCAAGCCCTGAAACATTTTATCATTATGATTTTAACTCATGGAAGACATATCAAGAAACGTTTTATATCCCAATGACAGAAAGAGAAACAAAAATTCATCGTATTAATTTCACGTTACTATGAGCAGAGTAACAAGGCATTTACTTGAAGAATCCAAACTTAGTGGGTATGCCAGGAGATAGCCCCAAAGCAGTGATGTCCACATATTTACAACACTCAAATTCTTGCCAGTATGACTTTTCTTGTACACTGATTTTTATCACGCCAGCCTTCACTTCAGGGAACAGCATCTCTTCCTCATTCTGGTTATAGAAAAACAAATTTCTTCTGCTTGGTTTTCAGAGCTCCTATGATCCTACCTAATATAGCTCTTTCTGCAGCCCCATGGATTTATCCAAGAATATAGCCCCAAGAATATATCATCCATTTTTGGCAGAAGAGGCCAATGTGAAAGGGAGATAAAAGAGAAAGCAAATGTGGTACCTAACAATAATTGGAAAAACATGCACTTGGGAAAAAGAGATATTTGAGCTTAATCCCAGCTCAACCATTTAGTAGGATTGACCCATTCTAAAGAAAACACTATGACTCTGAAGAAAACAATACTTAACCAAGGCAGACATTATTTCTAAGTAAGCACCCTTCCCAGCCCCTTTACCTGTCTTTACAATAGGATGCTAGAAATGCTAAACACTCACTTTCCTCAATGCCCTTATAGCAAGGGATGGCTGTGCAAACAGATCTGACCAATATGATACAAATAGAAATCTGCTTGGCAGCTCATGGGAAAGCTTTTGTTTTCCTTATCATAGAGATTGATGTCACTGACCTTCCCTGCTCCCCTTTATTCGTGCCTTGAACATGGATGTAATATATCTGGAGCAGAAGCGGTCGTATTTGGACCATGAGTTCATAAGACAGTATGCTAAGCATGGAGGCAAAATAGAAAAATAGAGACAGCGTTTATTATATTATTGAACTGCTGCAATAGCACTGACCTGCTTACCTCTAGACTTTAAGATATGTGAAAAAATAATAACCACTTTTTGCTTAATTGCCACAATTTAAAGTCTGTTATTTGTAGTCAAAGCATTCCTAACTGATATACTAACACAAATAGTCTCTATTCACGGCAACTTATTGTCTTAGTAATTTTTTCATAGCACCTCTAGGCCAAAACAAATATCTAACACATTCCATTTTATTAACTAGTGAAGTCCAAAACTTAATACTTACTTAGATTCTAACAAGTTTGTGCCTGTTGGGCATAGCACAAGTTTTCAAATCTTGGACTCAAACTGGATACTGCCACCGTCATTCCCTGTTCTACATAGATTTTTGTGTGGCATTTTATTTTTATTATAGTAACTGCTAAAAGTCAAGCTTCACAAAGATATGATGTCATTGAAAGATATGATGTCATCGTAGCACTCAAATGCTGAAACTGAACAATCTTGAGCTACTAGTTATTGCAGTGAGATTCTTTCAAAAATCATACCCCTTCACCTTTTTGAGTTTGGGAGCAATAGCTCTAATGTTCAGAAATGTGGCAATGACAAAAAGAGATAATAAATGTAAATAATAAATGCCACTAGCTGGCATATAATAGGTAAGCAATAAATTGTAGATGTTATTAGAAATATAGATTTTGTGAATTTTTGAACACACTTTCAAGAGTATCTCCCTATAAATAATTTTAGTCTCTGAAAATAGGAAATCCCTGTTCTTCTGTGTCATGTACAATATACAGCATCAAACTAGGAGCACAATATTTAATGGATTCCACTGTATACACACACACACATATATAGGTACACATCAATGTAAAAGTGAAAGCAGATGCTGGAGTCAAAGGCCCAGCATGACAAACCAAAACATAATATGACAAAGAGGCTAATACCCTAAGCTAATTTGCCACTTAGAATTTTATCACAATGTCATATTAATGAGTGTCTCCTATTTGCCTGGGACATGTGGGAGGCTTGAGATACACGAATGCATAAATGTATAGAATGTTCTTTGCCTTCCATGAGCCCATATTCAAGGATTTGCTGACTCATCACTGGATTTGTCATTCTGCAATTATTCTTTCACTTTTCTGTCTTTTCTTTCCCTTAATTTTTCTCCTAGATTACTCTCCCATTAGAACCACCCTTCTAATATGGTGCCTTAATTCTCACTTACCCTGTTTGTATCCATCATACCTAAATTTGAGCATGGGTTACCCCAGTGCAGTACAACTCCGGGGCCCCATTCATTCTCCATTCACTGTGAATGGTGTTCCCTTCAATTTGCTTGGTCCCACCTAAGTTTGATGACCAAGCTCTTTCTCAGAAGATGGGTCTTTTCTAACAACAAAAACTGGAATCCAAGCCCTTGTTTATCCAAGATAAATTTTTGCTGCCGTCAACCGGACGAGATATTCCAGTTGTCCACATACCTCAAGTTTATGACTCCAGGAAATAAGTCTATCTCATCTGAAAGGGCTCAAGAGCACTGGGTACTTAATGTGAACTGGTCAATTTCTTTGGAAGCATGAGATGTAGCGAAAAATAAATTTCTACTTGCTAAGCTCTCGGTCTGCTTGGAGAGCTTCAAGTCATTTCCTGATGTAATGGGAGATAAATTAGACCATTTCCCAAAAAGCCTCAGGAACCACTGCTTTGAACACCAGCTAGAAAGACCATGAAGGCAACATAGTCATTGGCTTCTGAGAAGAAAAGTTCTCAGGAGGCCCAATCAATGGGATATGTAGCGATGAGCAAGGGGTTGGTCCTTTTTATGAGAAAGTACTGGATAAGCCATGAAGCCCAAAGTAGGAACCAATGATGCCTAGTGGCTGTAAGCTGCAAACCTATCACCTATGCAGAAAGCACACAGAGCCTATGTAGGAAGTACTGTATAAAACAGACACATTCAGGCCTATAAAATTCAATCACCTTTGGAGGATTTTGAAATGTAAATAATAATAACTATATTAACTGATTATCTTCAGTTCCTAATTTCTTAGGCAAATTACTCTCTCTCCTGAAATTAATAGGTTAAATGGGCAAAACAGGTAATTCAAGTAGGCTAAAAATGATGTCATTCAATTCTTCCTTCTTTTTATCTTTTAGTTTTTTTCTTTATTCTTCATTCACTCATTGTTTCTTTAATAATATTCCTTCCCCATAATTTAGGAATAAAAATGCTGAAAATGGTGGAAGGACTAAACTATATCCCTGAATTTGCTTTATGCAATTTGTACATTCTGCGATTTCAAAAGTAATATCACACATGACTCTTTGCATACCAAAGTTTCCCAAGATACTTGTCTCAATGGCTTGCATACTGCAAGGTGTGAGATTTTATTTATTTATTGTGTTAAATTTTGAAACTACATTATTTGATACTGGGCCAAATAGCACATTGACTATGTTTTTTAATATACTACAATTAGAATAAATTCTGATAAGTTAAATAAAATTCACGCAAAGAAGAGTTAGTGAACACAAAACATAATTAGTAGCTTAGAAACCCTGGACATCCATATGTTTTAAACTCAGCCTATGATTGGTCTGACCTTTTGTCATTCTATTTTTTTATCTGTGAGTTAGAAAAATAATGCCTTTCACTTACCTGCTTTAAAGTGTGGATTAATGAGACAAAATTTGTGATCGGATCAAAGTGTACTAAATAGGTACTATAATTCTCAGGGAAAATAGTATGAGTATTTGCAGCATATACAGTAACGAAAATAGAAATTATTTACTCTGGGGACCCTGGCCACATTATCATTAAATTATTTGCATCCTGATAAAAGATTTGCATGCTAATGAGAATGTATTCCCAGAACAGCCTTTCCAAAGGTTTCTCTATAGTTTTACTACCAGGTATATATGATACCATGTGATACAAAGAAATAAAACCTCAAAAGGTCTGTGAAGTAAATTATCTTTTTTTTTCCTTTGCAATATGCTTTTGAGGGATTAGTGAATGTTTTATTTTAAATTTGCCAGCTTGTTGCTAATGAGTTTTTCTTAGCTGTATGCGATTTTTCACCCATTTATTTATTTATTTATTTTACTACCATCATCTTCCTAAATGTGAGCCAAAGGTCCTTTCTATCTCTGCTTGAATGGATAAAGATTCAGTCCCCTGATAGAAGATAAAAAATACTCTGTCAAAATTCTTTTCCCGCTCTAATGTTTTGCATTTGACTTTTATCCATATGCAACCAAAAAGGAAAACAGAAAAGAAAACTCTTCTTTAGATTGCAAATAAGGTTTTGCCTATTTGAGTGAATTTTAATTCATCTGTTCTTGTCTCAAGTACTATTCATTATTTTGATCTCCCCAGAGATGATATTCCCAATGTCCACCTAGATTCAGCTACTGCAGTGAGAGCACACATTTGATCTGAGATTCTGTAGATATATATGGCAAATAAAAATAAGTTGATCCTCTCAAAGGTGTTCTTATACTAGCTAAAATATAACTTGAAAGGTTAGTGGGGAAAGGGTTAGCTCCCAAAAGGAAAGGCTGTTTCCCCACACTTGCTTGTTGGAGGATGAATACGCTAATTGGAAAACTAGAAGTTCTGGGGATTTGCAAGTGGAACAGGTGAAAATGTAACTGGTGATAATTAAAGGCTAATTATCTTCAACCCACAATTGGCCACAGGAGGTTCTTTAGAGCCACATTAAAACAGAGCCTGAGAGAAAAAAAAAAAAAGACATACAGAACAACCTACAATTCTTTTATACACCTGTGCTATTAACTATAGGTAGGAATTGAACCTGTGTAGTCATGGATGGTTGATGGCTGCTTTCCTCTACTATCGCTTTCCCTCCCAAATCTGTCTCAAGGATTACTACATGTAACGCAGACCAGCATGAGAATTTATCCAGTTCAAAAATCCCTCTGTTAATTAGAAAATAGATACTCTTCTGATATTCTGAAGAAAACAATTTCTGACATTCAGTTACTGTATTAACTTTTCCAGAAAGCACAGGGATGTAAACTGCTTTTGAGGATTTCCTCTCTAACAATGGTTTGTGCAGCATCAAGGTCAAAAAAAGTAGGCCCTTTTCACATTCTAGGCTGTATTTGGTTTTACTAGGACACCTAGGAGAGATCCTAGGAAACTTTCTCCTAGAGGCTCTGCAGTTGTGCTGGATGGCGTGAGAGGAGTATAGGCTGGGGGAAGTGTATTGGCAGAATCGTCATGCCAGGAGTGAGGGCCTAGCCAGTGTTTTTCTGGGAAAGCGGGGGAATATTATGCATCCCTTACACTGCTGCTTCCTCCTGAGCATCTAAATGTGCAGGTAACCCACCTATCCTTTCTGCCGGAACCTCTCCACCCACGCGCATGACCCATCAAAGCGAACATATTAGTGCATAACTCCACCTCCAATCTGACTGCAGTTGAGGGATCGATAAATAAGCACTAATCCAAGCCAGTAATAAGGGGGAATTGTTCTGGGATGTTTCAAAATGAATCTGAGTGATAGAGATGATCTCTCTCAGGTGGCAAATTTTTAGCATAAAAAACAGAAGCTTGCCAACCATTGTGCTTTCCACTGTGTGAAGAAAGTTGGTCTATAGTAAGAGAATCAAGCTGGCAGGCGGGAAGTAACAAGGACTAGAGAAGGAAAAGTCTTGCTACCTTTTGAGCTACATTTTTGGTTCCAAATGCATCTGTCCTCCTTGTGGTTTGGTCATTCACCCCTTCCTTGTATAGTGAGCCAAAAACTTCCCTTTTTGACTAAAGAAATTCATGTTAGAATTTTGACATTTAGAATTGAAAAACTTCTAAAGTAAGACACATATAAGGGGACACAAGTTAGGAACATTAACCAAGTGTTTTTTTCAGTGTTGTCATTGTAGATCCACAGGCCTCCCAGCATCAACGGAGAGCAGAGCATCTTCCCTTTTGGCTGGGCCCTGGTTTAGAGAAAAAGGACAATACACCAACTGGGCCCGGAGAGGTACAAGAGAAATTTGAGGATTTATTTCTTGCCACCTTGTGAGTCTGAGATGGCACTAGAACTTATAGAGAAGACCTCTGGTAGGATAGCCATTCTGGAAAACAATGTGGCAGTTTCTTGTGAAATTAAGTAAGCATATACTCCACTGCCCAGCAATCTCACTCCTGAGCATATATACCAAATACACAAGCATGTTCATCAATACATTGCTGTTGTTGCAGGAAATTGGCCACAATTCACTAGGGGAATAAATATGTTTAAGTTGGACCACATTAAATTGCTAATATTTGACCCTTTTTGACTATAAGAAAATGTCAATTTCATATAGTTCAACCTAATACAATGTGGTGAAAATATACTATGTAGCAAAAACAAAAAAATATTTAGATCTTCCTACAGCAACATGGATACACCTTAAAACTGAAAGTAAAATATGTTTTTAATATATATAATAAATAAATATACAGGGTGAGTTTTAGAGCATGTCATTTATATGAAATAAAACTTACATAAAAATATAAGACATATTTTATCAGATAGATGCATATATAAGGATGTATAGCAAACACAATGGAAGGAAATGGGAGTGGGGATCTAGGTAAAAGAGAAAATCAATTATACAACAGAAATGCTTTGCATGGCCAAATGATGATAATGTGCCATGGCTAGGGGGAAAGAAACTCAATTTTCTGCATCTGAAGAGTAATAAGAGTGAGACAGCCAGAAAGCCAAGGAGAAAGGAAGAGGACAGTTTCTTGTGCCAGCATGAGTCCTCAGCAGCAAATTGAAAATGAGGGGAAATGTGTTTAGGAAAAGAGGATCTGAAACAAGTCTTCCGTAACCCCAGGCAAATATCTATAATTTTTCAGAATATTTCCCGGGCCTTCTAGAGGGCCAGAAGGGACCAGAATTAGCTGACAGAGAGCAATGCCAGACAAGACAAAGTCTCTGTGGTGACTGGGAGACACTGTCAGCATATGTAGCATGGACAATAGAAGCTAGGGCCATGGTCTACTGAGAATGGAGGCAGTTGATTCAGTAGGAGATTAAACTCATAATCAAAGACCCAACATCGTCATTTCCATCTCTGCACAGTCCAGAAGAGGCCAAGGCTTGCCCATGGTGGAGAAAGTGACTGCATTCTCACCATCCATGCCCCATCTAAATCATGAGAATTGCACTTAGACCTTCTACCTTTGGGAATAAAAAAAGAGGGACACCCTTTGAGTAAAAACCAAAAATGACTGAGTAACACTAATTTGACTGAGTTTACTTGGTGGAAACTGGAGTGAGTTAAAAATAGAGGCTTAAGTTATAAATTACATTTAGTAAAAGAAAAACAATGAAGATTCAACTTTGCACATCTATGTTTTGGACTAAAATTTTACCATATATTATTATACATGTATGTACACCAGTTGCTCACTGCCTATAACTCATTTCAACTATTAAACTTATCTCTGTCCATAAATTCATGTTCAATATAGCATGTAAGTTTTGGCTTTGTATACTATGTTTTTGCATCAAAAGATATCATGGATATGCTAGAAACAGAGTTGGAGGTTTTAATTTAATAGACACGCCACTGGTATTTTAAAATAAATAATGCATTCGTTAGAAACCGATGTGTCAAAAAGCTAATTATTATTCTTGGCTGGTTCTTCACACAGGCAGATTTTTTTTTTCTTTTTAATGTTTTTGGAGTGTACTTTGCTGTTGGAGACCAGTAGCTTTGCAAATGTGTGCAATACATTAAAGACAAAAGGAGCTGCCTTTTAATTAATGGCATAGCTCTAACTTGATCTAACCAGAGCAGTATCAGGGAGAGCCAGCAATGTCACCCCTCCTTACATTCCACAGCGTGTCTACCTTTCACAAAATTTTCTCAGGAGAATTCATCCTGGAGGATAGGAATTCTGAGCCAAAGGCAGACACTTAAAAGATTGAACTAAGGAAAAATTCAGTGCAGAGTGGAAAGTTTGGCTCTTCAAGTATAGCATTTGAAAAGTAGAATAGAATAGAAAAACAAAAGAACATCCCTAGAGGTGCATCATTGGTTGATAAAATTATATTCAGCAGTAGAATCCATTTCAATCAAAATTCAAAGCTGAATGCTAATAGAGAGAACACGTGACACCTGAGACGCTCCAGCTGACGTTACTTTAGAGAGCAATCAGGAGCCCTGGTACTCAGACCCACTCAAAGCCAAAGGAAGCCCCCAAGGCTTTGTGACACTAGGACTTTGCCAAGCACACTTTGAAATGACTGAGTAGTGGAAGTTATAAAATATGATAATAAAAGCAAAACTAATACCAAAAACTAATTTTTTTATTTAGGTCTTACTATGTGCTGAAACCTTAAATTGCATCACCTGCTAATCTGTCTAGCAGCCTAAATCCCCAAGTTACAGCTCGGCAAATTTCAGTTCCAATAGGTTAAGTCAGTTGCCAATATTACTAAGCTAATTATTGGAAACGTTAGGATAAAAACACAGGTTGTCGGAGGCTAGAAATCTGAGCTATTAATCACTTACATATAGACATTTACATTGGGTGATTGGGTGACTTCTTGATGGGTGACGACGCTGATAGGGAGGAAAAGGAGTACTAAGGAAAGAAAAGGTTTCCTTGGAAAAGAAGTGGAGGTTAATAGTGCTTTAACTCAGAACACGTTATGTGTGAAGTGACTGGGATTTCCAGATGGACACATGAATCTGGAATGCAAGAGAAAGGTCAAAGATAAGAAGATACAGATTTTAGAGCAACATATAGGAGAGAGTTGAAGGCAAGAATGATATTACACAGAAAGACAGTATACAGGGAGAAGTAAGTTGATAAAACCTCAGACCATTAGCATTTAAGGAGTATTTGCAGGAAGGGGAGTAATTGAAAGAAATCAGAATAAATTTTTAGAAACCTGGGAAGAAGAGTATGTACGCACCATAAAGTCGGGGATTTTTTTGTTTTTTCCTGTTTTGTTCCCTAGATGTATCCCAAGCACCTGAAATAATGCCTATACATAGTAGAGGCTCAGTAAATTGTTGTATAAATATGTTGATCAACATCGAGTGGTATAGGGAGGAAGTTAGTCTTCGTAGTTGAAATGATCAGGGTGCATATCTAGATAGGGTCTCTCAAAAATTCTTAAAATACTCATTTCCCAAGTTTATGTTGAACATAATCTATATGCTCAAAAATTTTAAACTAGTTTTAAAAAGGGAGAGTTAATGATGCCATTTTCTATGATTAAAAAATACTAGATGTTTCAGATATTTCTATGTCCTTAAGTATTTTCAAATTAGTTTTTTAAAAAGAATATAATTATAAAACTTCCTATGACTAAAAAAATCCTAATCACTTCAGAAATTTCTGACTAAAATTTATTTCCTCTTGGGACCGATGATGGAGTTAACTAATTTCTGAAGAAATAAAAGGCTTGGGAGTTGTGTTTGTTTTTAACCTTATATTTGCCTACTGTTATACACACCTACATGTTAGAGCATTTTCATTAATTTTTCAGTTGGCCCACGATTTATGAAGCAGTTAATATGAATTTAGGAATTATCTGCTTCCAAAAATGCATCATAATTTGTGTCTAAGTAACAACTGTTTCAAAAAAGAAAACCACAATCATCCCTGGGTTGTGTTGGCTGACAAACCTGGAGTAATTAATCTTTGTTTTCAGTGAATATTTTGTTAAATTAATTTTCAAAAATATGTGAAAATTACAGTTTTTAAAAAAGCTTTTATGCGTGACAGTGAAATGTAATGAAATGTACTCAGGCCCAGGCATAAGCACCTGCCAAGATTTGAAAAACGAACTGCTTTTTTCTTCTTTTTCACCCAAAGAAATCCAGGGGACTAGGAATTTGCCAAATGAATAGACACGGGCATGTTTATCATTGCATACTTGAGCACATACTCCTTATTCACCAGAATTTGTTCATGGCTCTATGGCATGAAATATTTAGCCTTTGAAGAGAGACAAACTTGGGTTTGGATCCTACCTTTCCTACTTCCTAACAATGTGACTTTGAACAAGCTATTTCACTTCTCTGAGCTCCTATTTTCTCAATCATAAATTGGGGCTACTTACATACCCATTGTAAGGTTATTATAAGCTCCCAGATGGCATAAATTACATCTTTCTTGTCCAACGTTATGTATCTGGCTCCTAGGATAGTAGGAATTTAATAAATACTTGTTAGTTTTGTGAATGTGTAGGATAACACGCACTGCCTGGTATAAGAGCGCACTCAGCAAATGTATTTCCCTCTCCTTTTCCACCTACACAATCATTTGCATCAGCCAATTTCTTTCCAAATATTGCTGTTATTGGAACAAATGTGCATTTTAAGCTTGGATTGTTAGAATAATCATCTCAATCCCCTAGTCCTTCTTTCCCTTTGGAGATACCATGTCTCCTACAGTAAAAATATTATCATTAGTCACAATTTAATGCACAAACATAATGCTACCCAAATCTTGTCCCTAACTCCTCCATACTAGCAGAAATTACTTTCTTCATTTTCATTCATTCACATGACATCCATAAATTCAGAGTTTAATTATCATAACAGAGTTGAGTTTTACCAGTGTTTTGGTTAAATAAATGACAAGGCATGGCAGGCAACTTGCCTTTGGTTGACATGCTAACATACACCTCTTCCGCTGTAAATTCTACTGATGGTTTTGGTGTCAACAGCAAGTGATGTAATGAAATACTCACTGATTGTTATTGAAATTAGGACAACCAACAAGAAATAGTCAAAAGAAAGTTTATTATTTATCATACATTTGAACTATTATAAAATTGAAGCAGTGACATGATTCAATTTAGCTTTACATACAACTATTGATCTTGATTTTTGCACAAAGAAGTCCTTTTGGGCTAAAGCTCTACACAGAAAATCAATTTGCTTAAAATGCTTCCTTTTATACATAATAGCTTACTCATCCAGGACTGAAATTCTGCATGTGAATAACACTGCAGTCTCCTTCTTGCCAATCACTAGAAGCACTATGTAAATTATAATTGGAATATTATGGCAAAAACCTAGAGGCCACAATCTTTCCACAAGATAATTGAATGTCAATAATGATCCAGGAAAACATTTAAAGCTGCACCTCAGCATGAGTCTAAATGTCCTTAAATTTAACTTTTAAAAAGTGTTTCTATTCATCATACACTGAACATTTGTCCAGTTATGGAGGAATACAAGCAAGTGACTTCCCACTGGAAGCATCTTGGTTCCACGGACAGGCTACAGGCTTAGCATTGGGAGTATTGCATTCAATTCTAGTCCAAAGGTATCACTAATTACCACTAAATTTTTAAAATTTGGCCTGTTATGGAGGAATACAAGCAAGTGACTTCCCACTGGAAGCATCTTGGTTCCACGGACAGGCTACAGGCTTAGCATTGGGAGTACTGCATTCAATTCTAGTCCAAAGGTATCACTAATTACCACTAAATTTTTAAAATTTGGCCTGTTATTTAAACTCTCTGAATCTAAGTTTTCTTATTTATGAAAATCCCTCCCAAATCTAAAATGCTTCAATTCTATCAAGAGTTATTATAAACATTCTTTATTTTGAAACTATATTATTTAAATGTTATTGAAAATAAATAAAAGAAAAAGATGTTATATTTAGAACTTCTAAGACAAGACAATAAAACAAGAACTGGGGCATCCACACAGATACACTTACCTCAGACTTTTTGAAAATGTATCCTGTTTTATGTGAATTCAAGACAGTTTTCTTTTAGAAATTTTACCTATCAACTTAGAAATAGAAATGTAAGATCTTATATAGTATTTTTCATATGGTTTAGTAAACAATGTGTTAATTAAGTAAGTTTAATAACAGAGAAATTTCCAGAGTCTTATAAATAAGATTTTTCTGTATTAGTCTATATCTGCCTCATATGAACTCTAGGATATTAACATGTATCCATAATTTTTCCTATTAAGGTTTATATATAAATTTGATAATTAAAAGAAGAACATTTCTGCTACAAACACTACTTCTCATTGTGACAAAAATATGTTTTCCTTGGTCTTTTTAGTTCATCTGATATAGACCTAACTTTTCCTAACATGCCACACAAATTATATCTGGACTTTGAGGGAGATAACTCAGATTCCACACACAGATATAAAAATATGCTTGTTAATACTATGCAGGAGTGTTTCAATTTGCCTATGATCTGCTTCCACTCAATTTTCTTAAAGCTAATTTCAAAATCATTTTCCCATAAAGATTTAATTGGGAGTGTCTCTTCACTACAGATCTAATTATTTCCTACTATACCATGAACACGACATACTTCCGGCCTCATATACCCTAAAGGATTTCAATTAATTCCAGCTATTGTGAAACATTAGGAAAGTAATTTCTAGACATTGTGCAATATGCCTAATTTGTAAATATCTAAAGGAATGTGATCTAACATAATCATATTTTACTGGAAGCCAAATAAAGGACATAAACGTGCTATGGAAAGGCAAATCTTCTATGATTGAAATTTGTTTTACCTCCAGAGCACAGTTTCTTCAAAAATTGTCAGAAACAAGGATTATTCCATTTCCTTATGCATAAGGGGGAATGACTAATCTTTTTAACTCTAGCAAATAATGATGCATTTTAATAAGGCTTTTAAAATCCAAAATTAGCATAACATAAAAAAAGAAATTAGACATTTTTATCAGTAACTACATGTAATAACCTATTAATGAGAAAGAACATTTTTCTAAACATTTATAATTTTCTAAATAAATCAATAACTCAGTAAACAAATTAACATAGTCTAATAGTTTAGTCCAGTTTAGTCCATACTTAATGAAATCTGCTGCGTTTTCAAAATGCAATCAAATCGATACATAGAATAATAACTGAGAATATGGTCTCTCTAGAGTGACCTGCTATGGGAATTTGGGAAAAATTTCTATCTCCAAAATTTTAATATCTTCAACGGTAAAATGCAAATTATAATATTAATAATTTCTTCTTCATCTTCTTCATGGGGTTTCTTGTAATGATTGAATAAGATAGTGCATGGAATGTTGCTGGAAAAGCACCTAGCACTTACTGTGTAACAGTGAGGTCAACAGTGAGTAGCTCTTACTCCACACTCACCTATCCTAGGAGTCTTCCTGGGTGGCAGGGAGATGTGTACAAACTGAGTACAACAGCATCAGCCCTTGACTGGTTCAAGTTAGTCTATCGTGGGCTTGAAAGATTTGAGGCAATCCCAGAACTAAACAGCACAAGGCCGCACTCTCTCGTTTGCCTTCCCCTCCGTGGTGGTGTCTGAACCAGATTGCCTGGACACACCTGGCTCAGAAGCTCAACAATGAAATTCCTGCTCAATCATTGTCCAGCTGTACCTTGTCTCCTTGTGTTCTATTCAGTATTACCTGGTCCCATAAGATTTCATTTTGTTGTTTAACATTCCACTCCAGCAGGAAATTCTTCTCTATAGTTAACCCAATTCTCCTGATGCAATTAAAAATCATTTGCTCTCCTCTTTAAAATTGATATGGATAAGCTGGTCAGCATCCTTGGCATAAGAAGCTTTTAAATTAAAACGCTGATATGAAGAATGCAACAGCAAACTTTCACAGAGTCCAACCTTATATCATTTCGGCATTGCTAAAAACACCAATGGGAGTCTGTCCTACACTTAATAATTTCCAAAATAAAACCAAAAAACGGTATCCAACCAGTATCTCAAAACTCTTTTAGTTAGGGATTTTTAACTCACATGCAATTTAAATCCTTTTGTCTATGATGTAAGCCTATTTTCTCTTGTTTTTTTCTCAATAGATATGGAAAACAGCTACTCATTGTTTCCCCAGTAGTTTTTATCCTTCTGTAAATTATTCCTCTTCTCTCAAAATCCTTTTTATCCTAGCCTTCTAAAAGAACTATTTGTTTTCTTTAAATTTGTCTGTCTTTAAAAAGGCTTCAAAAATACACATGTAAGTCTGGATGCACATTTTTTATGTAATAAAATCACTGCGAGCAGATAATATTCCTGTTCTTTCTCATTGTGTGCAACTAGTTGTTCTTATATATTGAGAATTATACATATACATATTCCTGCTTAATATTATGTCAAACACACTTCATCTTTTAGTCAATGCTAATATAACTCTGACTTTATTTTCTATGTTCCTCAACTGTGTTTCCTTAAATCATTTTTACTTTTTTTTTGCAAAAGCTGCCGTTGAGAAAAGCACTTAAATCATTTTTAATTTATTTTACAACATATTGTTAGCTTGATTAATTTCATTCTCTTAGCTTAAAAATGTTTCTTGATGTGTTATGCTATATTTTTGTTGGAATAGACTCTTTATTTTAGCAGAGAAAAAAGCGAGCATTGTTTTTCTTACAAAGTTAAGTCCCCTTATAGCTCCAATCTCCTGCTGGTTTTTCACAAATGGAAGCATCAGGACTCAGTTCCACCTAATTAGCCTTCCTTCACCCTCCTCACATCTGTTTACCCACACCTACCACACACCCCATTTTCCTGGATTTCCTGTAGTGCTCTCCATTTTCAGGAGACTCATCTATACTATTTCTTTCCACAAGTAAACAGAAGACAAAGATGATCAATATCTGTCCCTTGATTGTGTACTTTAAACTGAGTATTACACTCTTGCTCTGAGTCACTTGGAATTGGAATTCACATAACCAGTAGGCCAGGTGCTAATCAACCAAATCAACATCAACATAGAAAATGAGAAATGTTCATTTTCCTTTTGTTTCTCCTTTTATACTAATCTCCTTAATTCGAAAAACATCCCCATTCTTTTATCAAGCTTCTAAGAAAAGCCTACAGAATTATTGTCTCTTCTTCACTATGATTTACCACTAAATCCATTTAGATGCCAAATGCTGTTTTGTTGTTGTTATCTATTCTAAATACTTATATTGATTTTTTCCTTTCTTTCAATCCTGCATTCCTAGTATTAATATTGGCTTTGATCTTCCATCTAAGTAAGTATACAATGAATATTGCAATGTTAATCCTTATAAGCACTCCTCTGAATGTATTAACTTTTCTATTGTTTATTTTTGTACCATTAACATACTTACACTTTTTTGAACAAAATTTGTCGGCTTAAGTTCAGCTACTGAGTCTTACAAATAATGCCATCAATATAACTATTATGTTTTCTACCTTTTTCCCATTAATGTTTAATTTTTTATGTTATTTCTATATTGAAGGAATATAGGATTTGTCAAAGAGGAAAGTATCACTAAATTGAGTTTCAAAGATCTAATTGGCTTTTATTAGTGATTCGTGAACCAGGAAGCATCCAGTCTGCAAAATAGGAAGGAGCTCTGATGAGCTAAACAGAATAAGTGAGTTTTATAAGCAGAAAAAGTGGAGGAAAGAAGAAACAAGGAACAAATAAAAATTTGCTTATTTCAAGGTTACTTTCCTTATAGGGATGTAAGAGAAATTTTGTTGGCATAATGGGATCTGGCTATCATCTCTCTCCTGATTTCTGGGAAGGTCAGATCTTACAGGTAAACAACTTAGGTATCTGGTAATGTGGAACTTCAACATGAGTGACTCTGTTTGGGGTCTGCTGTCTTTATTTATTTATTTTTTAATTTACCTTTTCCTTTCATTCTAATGTCCACATTTGTTTTAATCTCAGTTTTACAGTTAAATTTATTCTGCTCACCACTCATCTTTTTCCTATCTACACACAGTCATTTATTGGTTGGCAGAGTTTAATATATTAGAAGAGTCTTTATGATATTTTTGGTGAAATAATATTGTCTGAGTTCTTGAATATTTAACACTGGTAATTCTGTAACTTATACCCTTGAAGGCAGCTTGACAGGTTAAAAATCCTTGGCTCCACTTTCTTTCCTAGAGCATTTTGAGTATTTTACTCTATTTCTATTGAGTTTAGTATTTCTCTGTAGACATCTCAGGCCAGCATAATTTTTTAACTGTAAAAGTGACAACAAATATTTGCAAATCATATACTTAATAGTGGGTTAATATCCTTATTATATAAAGAACTTGTACAACAAAACAACAACAAACCTGATTAAACATGGTCAAGGAACATGAATAGGTGTTTCTCAAAAAAAGATATACAAATGACAAATAATCACAAGAAAAGATGTTCAATATCACTAATCCTCATGGAAATACAAATCAAAACCACAAGAAGATGCCACTTCAAACCATTAGGATGGCTGTTATCAATGAAAATAAATTAACAAGTATTGGTAAGGATGTGGAAAAGTTGAAATCCTTGTGCATTGCTGGTGGGCATGTAAAATAGTGCAGCTTCTATGGAAAACGGTATAGCAAAAAATATTTTTTTACTCAAAAAAATAAAAATGGAATTACCATATAATCCAGCAATTCTGTTTCTGGGTATAAACCCTAATGAATTGAAAGTTAAGACTTTAACAGGTTGTATGCAGACCCATATCCATAGCAATATTATTCACAAGAGCCAAAAGGGAGAATCAACCCAAGTGTCCATCAATGAATGAATGGATAAACAAACATACATACAGTGAACATTATTTAGTCTTAAGAAAGTAAATTCTGACAAATGCTACAATTTAGGTGAAACTTGAAAACATTATGCTAAATAAAATAAGCCATTTATGAAAGGAAAAATACTGTATGATTCTACTTATATGAGGTACCTAGAGTAGTCAAAGTCATAGAGACAGAAAGTAGAATGATGGCTTCCAGGGCCTGGACAGAGGGGAAAATGGGGAGTTACAGTGTTATGGGTACAGAGTTTCAGCTTGCAAGATAAAAAAAAACGTCCTGAAGATAGACGGTGGTAATGGTTGTACAAAATGAATGTATTATACTTAACGCCACTGAATTGTATATACTTAAAAATAGTTACAATGTCAAATTTTATGTTATGTATATTTACCAGAAAAAATGCCTATTTTATTTTTTTAAAAGTACACTGTATACAAGTTTTAAATGGGCATTTTGTTTTTTAACTAAATAATTTATTTCTAGTAATTGACCGTAAAAATATTGAATCTCTAAAAAAAGAGAAAAAGTGACTTGAAATACACACTAGAATGCTAAAAATTAAAACAGACTGATCAAATACTAAATGCTGTCAAGATGTGATTCAACTATTAGGATGGTACAAAAGTATTGCAGTTTTGGACCACGAATGTTAAATCATTATAGCTAGGCTCTTTCATACCCCTACCATGCTAGTAGGAGGTTAAAATGGCAGCCACTTTGAGAAAAAGTTGATAGTTTCTTAAATATAAAGTTAAACATATATCCATCTTGTGACCCATCAATTTCACTCCTAGATTTCTACCCAAGAACAAGAAAGACATGGACAAGAATATTCATGGAAGCTTATTCATATTAGCCAAAACCTAGAAACAACATAATATGCATCAACAAGAGAAGAATAAACTGATTTGATATATTCAAACAATGAAATGACACTTAGCAATACCACAACATGGATAAACCTCCAAAATATTATGTTGAGTGAAAAATATCTACCTCAGAATAGCATATGATGTGTAGTTCCATTATATTGCTGCCACCCAACCAGGTTCAGTTGCCTCTGCACAGAGAAGAGCCAATGTACTGAGACAGGTTGCACTGGAGAAAGAGTTTAATAATAGCGCTAAGCGGGGAGATGGGAGAAAATTTTTCAAATCCTCCTTTCTGAGAATTTGGGAGACAGGGTTTTTCAGGCTAGTTTGGCAGGCAAGGGATTAGGCAATTAGGTTTGTTAATTGGGGCAAACTTAGAGGGGTGTAAAAATCATCCTGTGTTACTTCAGTCCCTGAGGTCACAATTCCAGTTGAGTCAGTTTCTTGGTATGGACTGCTGGTTTGTGCAATCCACTGGAATGCAGGGCCTGGAAGATATCTTTTTTTTTTTTCATTTGTTCAGCAAATTTATTTAGCCATTATAATGTAAAGTACTGAGCCAGGAATATTTCCATTTGGCAGGAAGAACAAAAAGGCTCTGAAAATAGAGTTTCCCATTTAGAATGTCTTAAATAATGATCCTAGAACTTGAAGTACAGGGGACACAAATGAAGAAGAAATACCTGAACTTTGGAGAGAATATGTACATACCTCTATTCAGGAAGCTACAGTATTAATTATAAATTTTCAATCTGAACAAAAATATGTGGGTGTTAAAATAACTAGGTAGGTAGAATACACGAGGCTTTCTGTTTTATTAGTTTAGGGCAAGGCATTTAAAATGCAGCAGTATTACAACAACAAAGGTGGAAAAAACTATGGGAGTTTTTTCACCAAAATGTTAACAGTGACTATCTCTGGACGGTAGCATTCCTGGGGACTTTTCTTTTTGCTTATCTATTTCCTAACTTTTCTAGAAGAAACAGTGTATTATCTATGCAATAAAAATAAAGGTAAAAATATTTTATATAACTATTCTTACATTAGTAAGAATAAATTGATGGATGACCAAGAAGCAGAGAATTCAACATAAGCTTTATATTTAAGTGACGTGTTAACCATGGCAGTTTTGGTGAGTTAAAGTGGAGAAACTAAGAAATGACAAGGAAGGTCCGGTTTCTTCTTCACCGAAAAGAGAGACACGATTGGGAAATCTCTCATGGTTCAATCGCAAAGGAAAATGAGGAATGGATATGAACAATTTATGACAGACTAATTGGAGTGTGAAGAAGAGAAAGAAAAACTGAAGCAGGGAGGGAAACTCCACCCCTCGGTCAGCAGTGAGGCAGGTGAAGAAAAGGCGGTACACTGAATCTTTCATACCTGTCTGCTCAAGCCTATCTCGAGGACCGCCCCCCCAACCCGGAAGGGAGACGAAGACTGCTCATTGGCTTGAGAAAATGCCTTAAATTCGGGACAAGGAAGGTCATTTCCCCTAAACTCTAGCTGCACTAGACAGGTAAGTGCCACCACGGAACAAAAAACGCCTCTAAGCCCGCACCACCGGCTCCTCACCTCAGGGACTCACACAAGCACCAGCCACTTCCGGCGGCCGCCATCTTCTGCTGACCCCCGAACTGCGATGGAAGATATCTTAAAAACTACCTTTAGGTTTCAAAAAGGTGATGTTATCTTCAGAGAAAGTTAAGAATCTTTAAGGACACCAGCTATAGGGAGAACTTAAGAATCTTTATGACAATCAGCTGCATGGCTCCAGAGTAGCAATTATAGAGAAGCAAACAGGGGGATAGTGACTATATTGTCATTATTTTTAGCTAGGCCTGTGCATTATTTTCAGCTTGGCCCTTAACACAGTTCTTGCCTCACACCACTTTTTATTAATTTGTAAGGACGGTTTCAATATGTCGTGCTATATGGTGATAGAAATAAGAACCTTGACTGTTGTAATCAATGTTGAAATGTTGACTGGAAAGAGGCATGAGAAAATTTTAGGTTGTAATATTCTGTATCTTGATTGGGGTAGTGATTACGTGGGCATACACTGATCAAAAATTTATCAAATGGTACACATGAATTGTCTATATTTTATAGTATATGAGTTTTACTCAAAATAATGTTAGACACAAAACAAGTGATGATCGTTTGCCTTGTTTGCCCAAAGGACTTTTTTCATCTTAGAAAAACAGTTGCTGTTTTAAAATATATTTCTGTTAAGATCCAATCTCAGTCATGTTCCTCAGAATGTGATGTGTTCATTTACTATGTGGATGAGATTCTTTTTTTATTTTAGAAAGATTCATGAATTGCATATTTAAATATGTGATCTATTTCTTTTTGTTGGGTTTCTTCTTCAGACTTTGGATATATTTATATTTTTTCTATCTTTTTAAAAAAAATTTCTAGTCTTTTAAAATTCTTTTTGAACATACAGCTCCTCCAATCTGACATATACTACCATTATTCCACTGAGATAGCTTTAAATAAGATTACAGTAACTTTAACAACACCAAATCTAATGGAAAACGTTTGATTTATATTTAAATTGATCAGCATTTTCACCTCCTTTTAAAATTAGTATCTTCCCCTTGGCTTCCTGAATAACATGTTTTTAGCTGTTCTCTATCTCACCTTTCGCGCCTCTCCTCTCTCTTTCTCCAGCTTTTTAGGCTGATCTTCCTGTAGCCAGTGATGGAACATAGAGCAAACTGAAGACCTTGTGTTAGAGCTATTCTTTCCTCATTCCACGTCTTCTTCCTAGGTGATCTCATCTATGTATATCTTTATTTACCACTTATATTCAGATAACTCCAAAAATTATATCTACAATCCAGACCTCCACTCTCAATTGCAGACCTTAATTTCATTCTTGTAATCTCCATTTAAATAAACGAAAGGCCACTTGAAATTCAAATTACCAAAACAAAACTGGAAGTGGACTTTTTTCCCCAATATTCATTACTGCAGTGAATGATTCCATCTTCCATCAAATTGAATAAGCCAAAACCCTAGGAATCATCCTTGATCTTACATAACCCACCAACCCTATCAAATCTACTATCAAGATTTGTTGATTTTATCTATATATTTCTCAAGCTTATTTTTTTCTCTTTAAAGCCATAGAAACTACCTAACCATAATAACTATTCTAGTGCAAACATATAATCTCACAGAGTTCCAATAGCCAACCAACTATGCCACTTTACATATATCCATTCTTGTTTTTCTCATGTCTATTTTTTATAGCAGTCATAGTCATTGTTTTCCTAAATAAATTTAATCATATCACACCTCATCTTAAAAATATTCAATGAATTTTCATTGACTTTGAAGTCGGAAATCCTACAGGCAATGCGTACTTGGTTTCCAATCTATTAATACTTATCTAACTTCATCTCAGAACTGAAATACCTTTATTTTTTGCATTCAAGTGGCACTGTTTTGTTTTAGTTCCTTACATGAGTCATCCTACATTTTGCCACAGAGATTTTGAAAGTGTTTTTTTTCTTTTTTTGGCATGAAATGTTTTCTCCGTTTCCTAATTTAGTTTACTTTATGCTCACTTTCATTTCTCATCATGAATTATTACTTTTTAGAGAAGAGGTTAAGGTAAAAATAAGCATTCAAAATAAAAGAATCTTATTGTCAGAAACATATTTTATGGGAGAATATATAATTAAACTTAAAAAAGTTGATAATTCAATGAAAATAATATTCGCTATGGGAATACTTTATCTTTCTACAAAATCTGGGGAACATATACATCAAATGATATAAAATTCAGTGTTATATATATAATATATCTTTTCAGCATCAACTTCTTATATTACAAGATCTGAAAATGTATGCTCTGTATTGACAACAGCCATTCATCTAACTAAAATGTCATGACTTCACATATGTATATATGTATATGTCCATGTGTGAGCGTCTTTATATATACGTGTGTGTGTGTGTGTGTGTGTGTGTGTGTGTGTAGAACATTCATGTATTCATCTGTTAAGTACTCTTTTTAGTCATTGGTATAATGCTAAGTGAAAGATGACATAAGATAATACTCATAAATATAACAGTGAACATTATGTAGAGTTTAACATGAGCCTAGCAATCTTCTAAGTGCTTTCTTACTTATCAACTAACATAAACCTCACAATACCTCAATGAACTAAGTAATATTGTTGTCACCACTCTACTGAGGAGCAGAAATGAGTAGAGTACCCTACCTTTGCTTACTGCAGATAACAGGAAGTGGCACTGGGTTACACACCCTGGCTATTGGGCTCTAGAATTTGTGCCCCTAATGGCTACACTTGGCTGTTTTATGGAGTCTCAGCCAGTCAACTTCTGTTTTTTTTTTTTTAGAGAAATAAGCTATTTTTAAATTATATTAGATAAATATATCTAATTGTGAATAATCATCATTATTCTTAACTTAAAAATCTAGATTTTTAGCCTGAATGTTCTCTGTGAACTTTTTTCAGGCAACTTATATTTACCAATTGCATTTTACAATTATTCGACCAATTTACATTTATAATTTTTTCATAAGATCCCAGAAACTTTTCTTAAATTTAGCACCTCCTGTTATTTTCCAGTATTTATACATCTATGGTTTTTCCCCCTCAGGCTTGAAAAATAGATTATTTGTAATTCAGCTTTTCTGGTAGCAATTAACAAGTCTCTACTAGCTGGCCTGGTTCTATTGTCTCTTAGGGGACTGCTATATGCCTAACACTATACTTGATATTTACATAAATCAAAGACATGGATCTTTCCCTGGAAAAATTTGCAGTCCAACTGAAAAGTAGATACCCTACACTTCACAAACAAAAACTGCTATATCAGCATTTCTCAGCTTTTTTTTCCACCATGAAACACACAGGAATTTTACCAGGCCACACATTCCAGTGAATAAACACTGTGGGTGATGTACAACTTCTGTAAAACATTATAGTCTTATTCTTTGATATAATAAAGTTATCAACATATGAGTGAATGGCAACATTGTCAGTAGAGAAATAGGTACAGATCTCCTATAACAATTGTTTTCTTCTTAAAATATATCATTTTAAGATTTCTTGATTTTTGTTATTTATAACAAATTACTTGCAACTATTGACATTTTGATTTAGAATAACTTTTTCTATCTCGTATAGTCTTTGAGGGCTTGCGTAGTCATGGAAGGCTTTATTAAGAAGATGGGCCTTGAAAGATATATATCACTGATATTCAATTTTTGACTGAAAAGTTACCATGGCTTATGTTTTAATTAAATAAATCATTTTTATTAAATTCTGTTGTTTGCCTAAGCAAAAAACAAACTGTATGCAATTTCACAGAGAGTATCATTGAACTGGTTGCATTGCTCTACAGTCAAAATTGTATTGTGTTGTACTGAGTTTGTGTTTTATGGTTTTATTGGCATAGTCTGGAAACAAATTTAACTCTTCTAATGAGGTCTTGTCTAATTGAACAATATATTGGTCTTTATTTTTGCTATGCAATAATAGGTAAATATATGTCCTCCTCCCCATTCCCTATATCTTCTCTGTCAACACCTCCAAAGACTCTCACTTTCTATCAGCAAGCAATTATTGGCCACCAAAAACCAATTTTAAGATAATTTCCATGAATTAGAACTCAATTATTTTAAAAAGAGATAAGCAGTTAAAGTGTTTTATAAATTCTAATTATCCTGATCCTAATTAAAACATTTATTTCTAATACAAAACAAGCATTTGCAAATTATACATTTCTAGAAAAAAATTACCTTTTCTTTTTTTTTTCAAACTGCTTTGCATATTTATTTTTTTTAAAAAAAATCCAGACTAGATCAAAAAAAACAATCATCAATGATGTAGGTGCCAGACAAGCCAGAAGGTAGCCAGAAAAGGTATAACTCAGGAAAGTTAGGGAGCCTCATTACTACCTTTAACAACTCTACCTAACATAAATAAGCTTCGTTTTCCATTGTTCTAGCATCTTCTGCCCTATCTACAAACATGGCACAGCTGGCTTGCCTTGTAAGGCCTCAAATGATGGACCCCATCTACACACATGCCAGTACAGCAGTACTTGGCTAACTAGAAAAAGATAAGGAAATATTTTAAATGTTGAGAACAGCAAGCAGAAAAGGATATCTACAGACTGTATGCCTATACCAAGGTTTTCTTGTATTTTGCAGTCTACAGTCAAAGGGAAATCTAGAAAGCTAACTGGATAAGGTCTGCAGACACCTTTTTCTACAATAATTTAAAATGTGATAATGAAATTTCTTACTAATTACATTAGTATTTAAGGCAGTGTTTCTCAGTTGTTTTTTCTTCATGGCATATTTTTCAATTCTAGAATCTTCCATATATTTCTTGAAGGAATTAAAAGATTTAAAGAATATGAAACAGGCCAGCAATGATTATCATGTAGCACAGTCATCACAATGGCTGAACGGTACTGTGCCTTGTGCTGCTGTCTTGTCCAGGGTACCTTTCCCTAGGTTGGACTTCAGCTCAATGACCTTGTTTGTTTCAATTGTTACTGATCTGCCTGGCTGTTTTATGTCCTCAGGAGGCAATCATCAGATTTTTATATTTTTTCCTATGGTGGCTCAATTTTATGTAACTCTCACTTCTTATTCTCAATCAGTTATACCTTTCTTCCTAGCAACTCTTATGACCATACTATTCTTTTTTTTCCTCCTACAGAAAAAATACATATTTAACCTCAATTTTGCAATAGATTCATTAAATATTGTGGCCTTTGAATGAAGATGTAACCTAAGGAATATGCTGGAAAATAATAGTTCACCCTACAAACATATCCAAAGTCTAAATGTATTTTGAATGTCTCTCATAGGTCTATTTTCTAATATCCTAATTAAGTTTCCATTTTACCCAGTTTATGTTTTCCCCAGTGTTGAAATGTAAAGACCAGATGACAGATTATTTTATGACTAATACTACCATAAATTTGTAAACTTGTGATACAAAGATCTGGATTCTAATTTACTAGAAAATAAGCCCTTGATCTTGGTGCTATGCTGGGCAGGACTCCAGTCTTAAAATTTATGTAGGCTTCTATAAATGATTTGAGGATAATAAAACACAGTTTCAAATTTTCATGAGTGTCATAGGAAAACAACAAGAACAAAAGATTTCCATAATTTTAATGGTCCTCCTTATATAATTATATCCAAAATCAATATTATCTTTTCATTATTAATGCAGAATATATATCTTTAAAATAATGAAATAATGCAATTATTGAGGAATGTTGTATTCCTCAAATAGTTCAAGTCTCTGACTTTATGTTTTTATTGGCAGTGGGTAACATAATAGTTTCAAGTATCTCCGAAATAATTAAAAAATGTACTACAGTTTTAGGTTAATGTATTTTAATTCATCTCAATAAATGGTTTTCAAATATCTCTCATGCACAATCTAGGAATAATGGATGACATAGAATAAAATGCTGGATAAAAGCAATCTTTTTCCTCTAGAACTTAACAATATTCTGTAGGCTTTAGGCCTAGGTAATGGAGCAAAGTTAAAATGTATCTTGTCTGTATTTGTAGCTAATTTTCACATGCTTAATCTAGAATTAAACTTCATATCATACATCAATCATGATTATATAAGATAATATCAATTTTGATTATATCAATGAAGATTTATGAAGATAATCTTTAGTGATTACATGAAGATAATAGCTAATGTTCCTGAGAGGAGCAGAGATGCCTTCATGAAGGTGAAGTCATTTAGGGTGGACATGAAAAAAGGATTTCCAAATACGGAAAAAAAATAGCAAGAACAAAAGGAATAGAAGTGGGAAAGTAGAGAGCGTCTTACAGAATAAGCTGAGCTATGCTACAGTAACACCACCCAAATCACAGAGGTTTATAACAACAAAGACTTATTTCTTGCTCTGGTTACATATTCATTGAAGGTCAGTAGCAGTTTTGCTGAATGACAATCTTTATCCTAGGATATAGTCTGAAGAAGTGGCTTCTGTCAAGGACTTGGCAATCTCATCATAGAAGGAAAAGAGAGACAGGTGGAGCCATATAATGGATCTTAAAGCTCCTACTAGAAAGTGTTTATATTACTTCCATTCACACCTCATTAACTGCAAGAAATCACATGGTCAAGCCCAGTTTCCATAGTGTAGGGTGATATAATCTTCCATCAGGGAGAAACAGCAAAAATTTTTTTAAACTAATATGATCTACCCCAACATACCTGGCTTCTCTGGGTCCTCCAGATCACTCTCTGGCAGCCACGTGCACTTTTCCCATGCACCACCTCAGCAAGGCAGGGTGAGCAGGACATTGGGGCTGTCCTCCAGTATATCTGGCTAGACACACCACAATACAGAGTTCCAGATCAGTAGGAAGAAATTCTACCAAAACAGCTTCTTCACGTCAGATCTCCAAACACTTTACAAGTTCAGTGTCTTATAGAGTTCCTAATATAGCAGACTCCCTAAGAGGCCTCCCCCTAACATTTACAGGGCCTGCAGCAACAATACAGATGGAAGATCATATATTATATACAAGTCTAAATATTTGAAAGTTATAAGACATGCTACCAAACTGTTTCATAAAATATGCTCTAACTTACCACCCTGAAAAATGAATCTTGATTAAGTCTTGAAAGTTTAGTTCTTTATCTGAACACGATAGAGCACAGAGAGTCTGCCCAATCCCAGGACTCAGGCCCACTGTGATGGGTATTGTCTTCCTACCTCCAGCTCTCTGACGTACTCAGAGATGCCTCACGTCCATACATTAGGACGTTCCAGCCAACCTTCCTATACTTTATCCATATCTCCCACATCTAAGGCTCTACTCACCAGCACTAGCCCATTGTGGAGAAAAAGGCCCATACAGTCCTTGGGAACAAGTTCAGTGACACATGGGCTGGAAATTCAGGAACACCATCTAGAGGGGTGCACGTGGACTCTGGGTGAGCACATCTCCTTGGGCCCAGGACCCCTAACTAATGGGGAGGATTGTAGCTGAATGAGGGCTAGAATGAAACAGGGGACCCTCGACTGTGATCTAAGAGTGCTAAGTCAAAATAGACTTTAGAGTATATAAGCATAAGTTATATCTGTATCAAAGTGTATTTTACGTATTTGTGTATGTCAGTAATAGAATCTAGTCATAAAAAGATTCTGTGAGTATAAAGCTACAGTTAGATAGGAGAGATAATTTCTGGTGTTCTGCACAGTAGAATGAATATGGTTAACAATGTTTTGTATATTTCAAAATAGCTGGAAGAGAGGATTTTGAATGTTCTTGATGCAAAGTAATGATAAATGTATGAGGTGATGGATATGTTAAATACCGAATTTGGTTATTACTCAATGCTTACTTGTTATCAAAACATCACCCTGTACCCTATAAATATATGCAATTATGTGTACATTTTTAAAATTGTAAAAATTAAATGCAAAAATCATTCTAGAAGATCATGTTTTAAGGCTATCTGCTTTCTCACTTCTGTTCAACTATATGTACTAATTCCATTATGATTGGCTTTACCTTACTTTTTGAGCAAAACTGAACCAGTCAGGGAGTATTTTAAGAAACCCCTGCCTGTTTTACAAAATATGTATTCCTTTGGGAAAAGAAAACTTTCCCTGAAAGTTTCTTATAAATATTGTGTCTTTTAATACTTTTTAAAGACAGCTTTATTTACAAAAGTGCGTACTCTTTTAAGATCTCTATATCTATTCTGTAATGTCTATTTGTCTTTGAAAATAACACAAATTCTGACTTTTGTGTAATAATTTGATGCTGCCTGATCAGGATTTCCATGACAGTGTGATGAACCACTAGTGACTGATCTTCCTTCCTTGGCACAGTCCCTGCTCTGTGAAAAGGGAGACGTCCTTTGTACATAACTGGCCAAGATTCAAGGGCCATGCCTATGGCCGAAAGAAAAAGGTTTTGCCCTGGGTGAAATTAAATGAGACTCCAACTGAGGCCTCACTAGTACCCAACTTCAAGCTCTCTGCTGTCAACACCACCACCAACAACCATGTGCTTAAACGAATAGGAGGCATATCTGGTTAGGCTGGGAAGTCCTCTTTTAAAAAGCACAGATAAAGTGGCTTTATAGATGTCAGTTATGATATGTGAGTTAGAATTCTGCCTGGGAGAACGAAAAACCATTTTTTCAGTTGCTTGTCCCTCATTACCAAGGCAATTTTTAAGAACACTGTCAATTTGCTTTATTTTATATGTACTTAATTTTTTGATTCTCAAACGGGGAAAATATGAAACAGAAAACTTTGCATCCAAGCTGAAACAAGAAAGACAATTACTTTTCCCTAATGAAATGTTCTATTTCCTTAATTTGCTATTTCATTAATTTCCCAACTTCATTTTATGCTGATCTAGATTTTAGTAGTTTTCCCTGAACACACCTTGAATAAAAGATGCTTGTATTAATTCAAAAAATATTATGTATCTGTGGAGTGAGAAGCATTTTTCTATGAGCTGGGTAGTGGTGAAAGCAACCCAGGTTTCTTGGTCATGGAACTTTCATGTTGGAGCTGGATGGGGGCGATTAAAACAGGCAAAAGAAAGAAGAATTAAACATAGTGATAATCGTGACAAAGAAAATAAAAAGTCAGAGAATGACTAGGAGAGGGAGAACATAACTTGGGAGCCCACTCTAAAGAGGCGAGATTTGAGCTGAGAACTAAATAACGAGAAAGATGAACAACACATGTGGACATCTGGAGGGGCTCAGCCACCAGAATCAACATCCAGCACAAATAGTCAAGAAAGGAACCAGTTTGCTGTGTTCCAAGATTGAAAAGAAAGTCATCGTGTGGGAATATGATGAACAAAGGAAAGAGTGACTGGCAAAGAGGTAGAATGATTACCCAGAGGTAGGGTATCCTAGGCTATTGTAAGTTCCATTTTATTTTTAGTAGGAAGTCATTAGAGGAATTTTATCTGAGGAGTAATGTAATCCAATATATACTTTTAGGAGATGACTATAATGTATTTTGATCTAGGGTATAAGGCAATGAGTGATAGGGTAGGAAGGAGTGAAAGCAGGGAACCAGTTCAGACACGATTATAGCTTACAACATGGATCCATTTCTATTAATAACTTGGGGTCTTTCCAGATAGAAAATGAGACATCATCCACACTCTATGCTCACTCATATTTCTTCTGGGCCTTTGACCTGGGTTCATAGTTTGTGACCCCCTGATTTCTTGATCTCTTTTGCCCTCTATCTAAAAGTGTCATAAAGTCACTGACATTTCCTGAAAATGTCCAGAGCTCTTCCTCTGACCCTTTGTGCAGAGGAATGTGCAAAATTTTCCTGCTGGTAAGGACATAGAACGATTTCCCCTGAGTTACCAGACTCTGACATCCAGATGGAGGACAGTATTTATAGAAGCTATGCACTGTTTTCCAGAAGTTGCTAAATACTTAAAAGCATATCTATGATTCAGTAATTTTAGATAATAAAGTTATCTTTTATTTTTGCCCCTTTCTGGCTTAGTCATTTTAAATTTTTAAATTATAATTGATGAGAAAACCAACTTCATGGACATGGAAATTCCTTCAGGCTATGAAAAAGCACAACAGCCAAAAACATTTTCTGATTTTTTTCCTCAAGTTATTGGATACTGGCAGCTGGGTAGCATTAAGAGGATTAGAAACATTCATGGTCCTCTATTTAGTTTTTGTCCTTATCATACATGTCCAGTCCAATTTCTGGAACATCACTTTTGTTGTCAGTTATTAATCTTTCTGAGGTGGAACAGTTAGTGGTTTTGGTTCAGTCAATAACTTCTTTGGTATTAAAATGCTCTCTAAATGCAGTGACTCGTGTGTTTTTTAATTTCATTTCTGGCTGGGTGTCTCAGTCTTGTATTTTGGTAGAGCTGTGGTGGAGACCATCTCCATTGAATTGTTTATGAATAAATAAAGTCTCTGGATTTAGGAAACAGAGGAAGGTGTTTCCCATTGCTGGGAAGTGTTGGACGATTTCCACATTTTTTTTAATTCAAAATCTCATCATTGTGATTTCTGTGCTTTCAAAAGATGGGTGTTCACAACAGAAATGAGATTGTGGTTTAGATTGAAAAAAGTCATAAATAGGAAGAATATTACCATGTTTTCTAACAGATGCTCTCTCTGGCTCAAAACTTGAGTCTATCAAATTATTGAAAGGAGCATTTTTAAAACCATGCCTCAGTAAGAAATAGAGAAAAAACAAACTCAGGCTATCTTTCTGAAAGATTTTGTGTACTTGGAATTTACTACATTTGGGTGGGCAAATGCCATAATAGTAAAATTTTTAAAGTGTGTAGAGATCTGCTGGGATCTCTGTCATAATAGTCTTCTTCCTTTCTTAAAACAGCCACCTTATTCTTAAGATTGAGTCCAGATAGCCAAGATTTCACTTTATCTTCTCTAGGAGGTACCACTTGTATTAAATTTAGACACAGGTAATTCAACAGATGTCAGTCTGTATATTAGAGGTAAATTTTACATGTTTAGTACTCAGCAGCCCACATGATCTTTGTGTCTACCTGTTTCTTGACCAAATCTTAGGTATAGAAGAATGTGATCTATGGTTTCTATGGCCAAAGATGTAGGATTTAATGCAAATACTAAAATGGGGCAATTGTTGACTATACCCTGTATTAACAAAACAGTTTCCCATTTTCCAAACTAATTAATGCAGTGGAAAATTCTGGATGTTGTCTGTGGACTCTAGATCAATTTGCTTCTATCAACCATTACTTCTATAATAATTCAGTTCATGTTTTACTACAAATGACCTTAAAGGAAGAAAATTAGTAACTGTAACTTATCAAATGCAAGTTATATTTTTTAAAAAAATATGAGACAAAATAGGCTAGGATTGTGCTGCAGTGACAAACAACTCCACAGTTTCAGTGTCGTCAACCAATAAAAGCTTCTTTCTTGCTCATTGCTACATGGGCAGTGAAAGCAGGCAAGGGCTGTCTTGCTCATTATACTCAATACGGGATTCAGGGTGAATGACAAGCCACCATATCCAGCATGGCCATTTCCTAAGCCTAAAGGAAAAGAGCGCTTCAGGGAGCAATTAAAATGTTCTAGTCTAGATAGGACATGCTCACAGCTCATTGGCCAGAAGTAGTCACATGGCCCCAGGGGGGCAGGGAGGGGGACTGGTAGTTGTGTACCAGTTGCCACTATAATTCTGCATGTGTCCTAATGGAAGGGGAGCTGGAAATATTTTGATAAACACCGCAGTGATTACCACAGCACTCCACTACGGGCCTTTCCTAAGCCTGTCTGTGGACTGCTCCATTGAGTTTCAAGTACATGATTTCTTTCCAGCAACTTAGCCAGAGGAATCAGCCCTTTAGAGAAGACAAAAGGCTGCTGAGCAAGGAAGGAGAGACAAGAGCATCTCATTGGACTTTTTATGTTAATTTCTGATTAGCTAGAAAATACAGGCTGGTGTTGGTATGAATCTTCCTGACACTTGCACAGTAGCACACCCATGAACTGGCCTTCCAGCACATATCCTAATGCTGGTGGAGATGGCATTTTTGTGTCTTTTGACTCTGAGATTTCCTGTAGGGGAACTGAATTTATCTGGCACTTTCCTGGCATTCTCAGACTTCTGCTTCTCTATGAAATACTTCCACACCAGAAAATGAAAAAATGTTGTTGCTGAGTAGTATTCCATTGAATGAATACATCATAATTTGCTTATCCATTTACTTGTTGATAGACATGTGGCTTGTTTCCAGTTTTTTAAGTATTGCAAATAAATTTGTTATGGACATTTGTACACAAGTCTTTGTGCAGACATATGCTTTCATTTCTCCTGGGTAAATACCTAAGAGTAGAACTTTAACTTTTTAAGAAACTGCTGAACTGTTTTCCAAAGTGCTGTATTGTATCATATTCTCAAAAGCACTATGTGAGACTTCCTATTTGTACACTTTCTCTTTCAGCACTTAAAATTGTCAGTCTTTTCCATTTGAATATATATGTAGTGATCTTTCCATGTGGCTGTGATGTGCATTTCTCTAATGGCTAAAAAGGTTGAATGTCTCTTCATAAGCTAATTTGCTGCCCATATATCATTTTTTGGTGAAGTATCTATTCAAATCTTTTGCCCATTTTTATTTCAGTTTTTTGTTTTATTACTGAGATCTTGTTTTTGTTTTAAATTTTTTAAGTTTGAGATAATTGTAAACTTATACAGCACTTTGAAGAAGTATACAAAGACATAACTGTCCTCAACTATTTGAGAGTAAGCTCAAATCAACCTGATGCTGCATCACCTTCTAATACACATTCTAGTACATTAATGTGTGTTTCTACAGGCAGGATTACCTACCTAACCACGATACAACCATCAAATCCAGGAAATTAACATTTGTACGTCATTACCATTTACTACTCAGACTCCACTCCAGTAAGTTTTCCCAATTTTTCCAATAATGCCTTTTAAAGCATAAAAATCCAGTTCAGAATCATGTGTTGCACTTAATTGTCATGTCTTTTTAGTTCCCTTCAGTCTACAACATTTCTTCATTCTTTTTTAGAATTTTAGGATGTTAAAACTTTTAAAGATCACAGGTCAGTTATATTGTAGAAAGTTCTTCAATTTAGGTTTAAATTCTGACTATGTGTTTTTGACAGGAATAGCACGGATGTGATGCTGACTTCTTACCATTGCATATTATTGTGTTTTTTTAAAAAAAATAAAACTTTATTGAGGTATAATTGACAAACAATAATCTGCTCATATTTAAAGTATACAATTTAATAAGATTTGACCTATGTGTACACCGTTACAACAGTCAAGATAATAAACATATCTATAACTTTCCTAAAAGGATCCTGGAGTCCTTTGTTATCTCTCCTCTCCCATCCCTAAATAGCAGATGATCTGCTTTCTGCCACTGTAGATTAGTTTGCATTTTCTGGAATTTTATATAAATGAAATCATACAGTATGCACTATTCTTTGTCTGGCTTCTTTCACTTGGCATAATGTTTTCGAGATTCATCCATGTTGTAACACGTATCAATATTTATTCCTCTTTATTTGTAAAGAATATTCTATTGCATGGTATACCACAGTTGTTGGCAACTGTTGATGGACATTTGGGTTGTTTCCAGTTTTTAACTATTAAAATAAAGCTGCTATGAACATTCATGCACAAGTCTTTGTGAGGACATATGCTTTCATTTTCCTTGGGAAAATACCTTGGCATGAAATAGCTGGATCATATGGTAAGTGTATGTTTAACATTTTAAGAAATTGCCAAATATTTTTTCCAAAGTGGTTGTGCCATTTTATATCCACCAGCATTGTATGAGAGATCTAGTGTGTTCACTTCCTCAACAGCACTTGTTAGGGTCAGACTTTTTCATCTGAGCCATTCAAAAGCATGTGTGGTGGCATCTCATCATGGTTTCAGTTAGTATTTCCCTAATGACTAATAATGTTGAGAGTTTTTTTCATGTGTTTGTTTGTCATCCATATATCATGAGCTGTTCACAAATCACTCAAAATATGCTTGTTAGCAAAATGTCAATGTTGTATTCATAAAGAAAATCTGTGGTTCTGTGTCAACATTCTCTTTTTTTGAAGGGGTGGGGAAGTTCAAAACATCTGTTTTTTCTGTTTCTAATCATCATCATACATGCCTCTGTGTTGGATGGTTTAAAACCGGTGCCCCCTTCTTTTGGAGCTCTTCAAAACTACAGCCGTTCAAACATGTGAATACTTGGGTGTCTTCCTCGGGGTATTTTTGGTGGATGTTATGGTTTGTTGTTATTTGTTTATTTATTTGCATGGATATTCAAAGCTTACTGAGTGGAAGCAGGCTATGGCTCAGACATACAGAAGTAGAGATAATATTTCCCCTGTTCTCTGACGGCTTTCTTCTTCAAGTGGCAGTTTTTTTCAGTCAGAGATTTCTTAATTTCCTCAGAGGCATTGAATTCCATGCTATATGCAAAGAAGTGATTCTGGAAATAAAATATCTAATTGGTGTTTTGTGTACTTTGGGATACAAATAATAACATCTTAAATGTGAGCAAACCTGTTTCCTCTTTCTCCTTTGTACACAGCTAAAATACGACTCCAATTGTCCCTTGTAGTTGGGCACGGTCATGTGATTGAGTTCTGGACAATTTAATAGGAATACACATAACATGTGCCACTTCCAGATCTGCCCATAAAAACCCATCCCATGTGATCCTCAACATTCTTTCACCTTCCAGGAAGAGCTCGTTACAAGTGTTGAAGATGATAGGGTAACAAGATGAAACAAGACTGAGCACCTTAAACACCATTGGGAGGAGAACCACAGGTGAATCAGGAACACCAATGTGATGGATTATGTGAAAATTTTCCATTGTCTTAAGCCACTGAAATTTGGGAATTTGTCTGTACAGTGACTACAGTTACCCTTACTAATGCAGAAGTCATCAGGGTCAGAAAGATACGTCAATAATGAGGTTTCTGCATTTTCCTACTGAGATATCTTTCTCCTTTTTCGGACTTCAGGCTTCAAGTCCTTGATGGAAGGCTAAAGCCCACTGAGACAACAGTGCTTAGAGTTTAATTGAAAGGCGTAACTACTGTGCAACCGTCCTTTTAATCAAGATGTTAAAAGGAAACTTTATTAAACTGTGATTGAATATATAAAATTAAGATGTAATGCATTTTAAATATATTAGCTCAAATTATAAAATATTAAATTAAGATTTAATATATTAAATTAAACACAGATTAAACTAGATTGAAAAAAATGCTTTTAAAAATCTCAAATACACCAGAGAAATTATTAACCATTTTATTTAAATGTGAAAATCCAGCAAGTACCAGAGTGATAAAAGGCGGGCTGTTGAGGGGAACCTAGCCACACTGGGGACATAGCAGTTGCTCTCCAGGTGAATGAGACTATCAAAAGACTGAAGCAGAAATTTGGCTCTGGATTAGAGAGAGTAAAAGCAAAATGTAATGACACGCTGAATTCCATGAGATTCCAGTGTCAGAACCACCCCTGAGGATGAGCACGTGGCTCATGCCCATCTATTGAGGGCGGCTATCTTTTCCTATGCCCAACATAAAAACCCCTTGGAAATGATTTTGTAGTTTGTGCTTGTATTTTTGTGAAACAAGCTGGATCTCTACTGATACCAACCCTTGAGTCTAGCAGGAAACTTGTCACAGAGGAAAAAAAAATAGAAAGAACAAAGCATTTTGAATAAAAAAAAAAAATGACTTAAAACTCCATTTTTTTCCTGAAGATAAGTTAAGCCTGAAGATAAATGAATGCAAACGTGCCTTTGCATTAAACTCAATAAATAAGAGCTGGTGCAAAACGCTTTAAATAAATATTACCTCATCCAATTTTTATAATGGTCCTATAAGAAAAGTATTATTTTTCCAACCACGTAGATGAGGAAATTACAAATCAGAGAGGATAAGATATTTTCCAAGGATGAAACAGCAAGAAAGAGATACAACCAGACTCAAGGTTTTATCTTACTCCAAATCCCATGCTCTTTCCATTAATGCAACAGTGTGTGGCGGTGGGGGGGGCGGGTATCTCCACCGGACTATAACAGTGGGCTGTATTTATGGTGGGATTATATCCATAAAGGAAGTCAGGCAGTTTCCCCAGAGGACAAGTCACTATGTGTAATCACTAGGAATTAAATTAAAGTATAAGTTATAATAATAATAAATAATAATTATAGCAATTATCATTTATTAAGCACTTAATGATGTGAGACACAATGATAAATACTTTGCTGGCAATACTTTGATCATCTGAACAACTTATAAAATCAGCACTGTCAATATTTCCATTTTATAGATTAGAAGTCTGAGATTTAGAGAACTTAAGAAATATGCCCAAGGCCACAGAGGTTTTAATTCACAAGGCTGGATTCAAACTCAGAGTTGCCTACTCCATCCCTCATCGGCCATAAAGCACTCTCCGTTGACATGTTTCAGGTATGTAGGTGGAATGGGATGGGAGAATAAGAACTGTGGCACACCTTGGTTTCTACTCTAAACATGCTCAGGTGGCTCTTTCTCCAGTGTTAGAACCTATGATTACAAATAGGCTGATATCCACATGGGGACACTATCAGGCTGACATGACATTTTTGTCTTAATACCGAAATAAACATTGGAGGTACATCTGAGTGGTATTATAAGTGCCAGAAAGGTGAATAAAGCCTGTTTTTATTAAATACCCTTACTCACTTCATTTCACTCTTCAACCCACTATTATCTGACTTCAGTCTTTTCTATTTCACCGAACGTTACCAATGACAATTATCAAATCTCCACGGCCTCTTTTTAGCCCTCATTGCTTTGGGCTATATTTCAGCCATCCTCATCTTCTCAAAATTCTCTTCTGACTTGACTCAGAAGCACTCATTTTCCTGATTTTCCTCCTACCTCTCTGACTGTTTCATTTAACTCTTTTCATCATTTCCATTTTCACCATCCCGGCCACTGAATTTCAGTGCCTCTGCATTGATAGTCTCAATGAGATATTCCATCTCCTAACACAAGTACCGTCTGTATACGAAGGATACTCTGTTTCTTCTCTGGTGTGTCTTATCTCAGTCAGAGGTATCAACTTCCAGAAACTCTTTTTTTGGGTAATCTCATCCACGCAAGTTTCCAAATCAATGTGCAGCTTGTATCTCCAGCCTGACCTCCAGAGCCAGAATTCCAACCTCCTACATCTCAGCGTATTTGGATACCTGTATCTAGATATCAAATGCAGCGTGTTCCAAACTGATCTCATCCTAAGTGGTGGTTAAGAACATGCCCTCTGAAGCTTAATATCTGTGACCTTGGGCAAGTTACTTAATGTCTCTGTGTTTCATTTCCTTACTCTGTAAAGTGGGGATAATTATAGTACCTTCCCCATAAGGTGACATGACTAACTCTAACCTAGCCAGCTATTTTTTTGTTTAATTCCTCTGTGTCTGCTGATTCCCACTCATGTCCTACACCAGCACGTCTCCAAACGTTCACTCTTCTGAACCATGGTTGACACATTACTAACCAAATATTCACTATGTCTATCTGCACATTATCTAACATCCAAGACGCAATATGAAGTGTATCCATGGGATTTCTCCTGCTCTAGAAAGAGTGTTTCCTAGTTCGTTACTCAAAATGCCAATAAACTGTTAGGATTTAAGGATGTTCAATCTTTTGACACATATGTAGCAGAATGTCTGCTGTAGCTGCCTGTTTCCTGAGAATGGCTTTGCTCCATGCTGTAAAGCATCTATGAAGATTCTTTCTATTTTGCTGGAGAGGACCAAGTTCAAGTAAGTTCAAAGCAGAGTGCGACACACACGCACCCTCCCCCCCCCCACACACACACACATACACACACAGTTTCTTCTTCTCAGAGTGAGTCAATTAGTTACTTTGAGTTTATGCTACCTTCAGTACAGGACTAGCAAACTTACCACCCACTCAAATGTGTAGTTTAACTTTTTCAAGCCTGAAAAAAAATGAGTCTATATTTGCACTGATTGTTCACTGGGCTTATAATGCTTCTGTATTTCTTTGTTCATTTAATACATTACTGTTCTTACTGCAAAATCCCTTCTAATATCTCCACTTTAGCAGTCTCTTTTCTGATCCACTTAGGCAGAATTATAGCACTTTGTATATACCTCTATAATAATAATAATAATTATAATATAGTATTTGGTAATAACATCATGTCCTGCATGCCTTGTATGGACTAAATGTTCATATAAATTTTCTCAGTTAAGCCTTACAACAAGCTTATTAGGTAGTATCTGTGTTTTACAGATGAGCACATAGACATTCAGTGAGACCACCTTGTGCAAAACCAAAATTTAAACCCAGCCTTTCTGTCATTAGCTCACATAGCCCCTCCACCACTATACATAGCATATGGCCTGTTAAGTATTTCTGTTTTTGTCTATCTCAACTGATATTATGTAATCACAAGAACAAGCATAATTTCTTTTTTATTTCCATTTTTCCAACACAGTATCCATCACATAAAAAGAGTTTTTAAAAATTTGTTGAATAAATTAATTAGTCAACCAAATAGTAGCCAAATGCCACATTTGTACTAAACATATATTGGTGCTAAAAAATTAATGCCAAAAAAAGGTCATGGTCTCAATTTTGAGTACCTTACAATCATCCAATTTACTAGTGATATAGAATAGTATAAAGGCAAAGAAATAGATTCAAATTTGTAATTTTAGCTTTACCAATGCCAGGATTGGGAACGTAATATAATTTTTCTGTTATATGACTTCACGGCTTCCCAAAAACTAAAAGGCTAGATTACATAATAAAAGAGCTAACTTCCCACCCCAGCAGTCTGGCACTGCCCTCTAAGCAAGTCAGTCCATGATAGCACTGCATGGTTTATATGTGTAAGTCACTGGCATTTAGCAAGACTTGACTTAAAGGATTTACAAATTTCAACAGATTCCACTTTAGGAAACAGGTTTATGAATCTGTTAAAAATTTTTGAATGGTTATAAGTAGCAGCAAGGTTGATCTAGGCATGCTACTTTTGTGATTTTATTTTATCACAAAACTTGAGCTTCAATTTCCTCATCTTTATAATGGAGATTCTCTGAAGAAATGAAAGTCCTAAGCAGGAACAGTCACACAGTAGGTACTAGGCAAATGTCATTTTTCCTTTCCCTTTCTGGCACTACTTATTTTCTCTTGCCATCTATAGAGATTTAAAAATAATCCTTGGCCGGATGCGGTGGCTCAGGCCTGTAATCCTAGCACTCTGGGAGGCGAAGGCGGGAGGATTACTTGAGCTCGGGAGTTCAAGACCACCCTGAGCAAGAATGAGATCCCGTCTCTACTAAAAGTAGAAAAAATTAGCCAGGCATGGTGGTGGTATACACCTGTAGTCCCAGCTACTTTGGAGGCTAAGGCAGGAGGATGGCTTGAGCCCAGGAGTTTGAGGTTGCAGTGAGCTATGATCATGCCACTGCACTCTAGAAGGGGACACAGATCAAGACTTTTTTTCAAAAATAATAATAATAATAGTAATAATCCTTGTTCATCTAATCCCTTACATACAGACTGATCTCAAGAACATTTAACATTTATTAGAATGTCAGAACTGCCCATTAAAGCAGGGCCCTGCTTTGTCATCAGAGATTGAGCTCTAAACAACTTGCAAGACCTGGACAGCTGTGTTCTGGCAAATTATTAGCTCTGCCTTAGATTATTTTAGCTTCACAGTCAGAAGTGGACTCACTTGCCCCAGTCAGTTTGGATTTGTCTACTTACCTCACTCTGACACAGCTATGCTATGGTGTAGTAGCAAAGCTTTACTATTTTACCAGAAACCCCAATTTCAAATTTCAGCATTATCCTTATTTATACTTGACACTTTTCTCAACGCCAATTTTTGTTATGTTTATTTTCATTAGAAAATTGAAAAGTAAAGAAAAAAGAAAAACAAATACTTCTTCAATGCAGCCATGATGATTTAGTCAAGCAACAAATATTGATCAAGTGCTCATAGTAATATTATACAAGGCATTATAGCATTGACTGCTAGTAGAAATGGGAACACGTGACAAAACAATTGCTACCATGGAGACAAAGACTATAATGATGGTTACCAGAGGCTGGGAAGGATAGCGGGGAGGGAGGGATACCGTGGGAATGGCTAATGGGTGCAAAAATGTGGTTAGGTGGTTAGATAGAATAAACAATATTTGATAGCACAACAAAGTGACTATAATCAACAGTAAGTTATGGTACACTTTGAAATAAAAGAGTGGAATTGGAATGTTCCTAACACAAAGAAATGATAAATGCTTGAGGTGATTTGATTAATATACTTGATATGCCTGTATCAGAGCATCACATGTACCCTATAAATGTATACAACTAGTATGTACCTATAATAATTAAAAATATTTTTTTTCAAAAGCCTTCAAAATCTGTAGCTTGATTGCATTATAGTAAATTAAGAAATTTCAGCATCTGTAAATTATGATAGAGATCTAATTTCATGGTATTTTAAGTAGCTGTCAACAGTTCCCAATACTTTTTGATACAGATTATTTAAGTTTTGACCAACGGTTTTAAGACCTGAAGCATAATTTAATTAAGTTACCGAGATAAAAGTTTTTTGGTCACATTATCAAGTAGGGTCTTAAACATGTGGGATATAATCCTATTGATAAAAGATTGTATTTGGTGACCCCTTAGGTTTTAATGTCCTCTCATCAAATATTTGTTTCACAAATATTTAGACCAATTTAACCAGGATATTTTTGTCTTCCTTCTCCATCCAATAATGTAGACATGAAAATATTCTTAAAGAAGTTACCAAAAAAGCATTTCTGGTTATGACATAAAGACATTTTACATTTCTTGAATATAGGGATGAAAGAGGAAATTAGTCACCAGTTGATCATAACTTGCCAGAAAATTGCTAAATATACAAAAAGTATTTAAGAAGAGAAAAAAAACCTTATTAATGAAATGTCACAAAATATCACAGTTCATTAGTCCTAACATCCTGATGCCTACTGAATTAACTATAGACTTTTAAATAAATGGTTCCTTTCATGCACACATTTTTTAAAATACCAAAAATCTTAATCATCATATTCACTAGATGCAACAATTAATAATTATTAAAAAAAGTAATTTTAATATCTCTAAAAGCTCCTTATTTGAAAATCACAGTATGCAAAATATCTAAATTTAATCAAATTAATTATTATGAAGCAGCTTTAAGCTTTAATTTTAATTCTTGGATTTACTGAACTCAAGAACGTATTTGGCAACCTGTTTATGTGTTATGTATGTTGTAATTAAAGCTGTAAATGTATTCATAAGCACATTTATAAAAATTATAATGGCATGTGTTTAGAATCTTTGATTTTGTCAGCCTTAAAGTTGCAAAGAAGAGCAAAAAACTTTTGAAAGTGCCATGTCTTTATAACTTCATTTTATTCTTTATTTTCTTATAGCACTTAACTAAGGACTTTTTTTAGTTGGTGATTTCAGAATTTTTCTTATTGCACAAGCTTCCATATGTGTGAGACCTTTTTTATTCCTTAAGTTCAGGGGTCTTATTCTTTATTGAACTTTTAGAATTCTGAGATTGGCATTAGAATTAAATAAAACAATGAATATTGTGTGTGAAAATATCCACGTCTGGTCACACCGACGTCATTTTCTTAATTTTGCTTAGAAACAACAAGGGGAAAATACCTTGTTAGATCCCATTGCTTTCTATTTCTCTTTCTAATAGTCTGCTTGTCTAAGTCATCTGAAATGAAATCAAATAACCAATAAATTTCCCTCTAACTAATAAATCAAAATAAAATTTTTATTTTGTAAATTATTTTAAATTCTATCCCAACAATATTATTTTCACTTGTTAGAGCACTAGAATAATAATATTTATTTCCCTTAAGGATCTCTCTGCATCTACTTTTCTTAATTATTTCCTCACATAGACCTCTAGGGACTATCTGCTCATAAGGATTATAATTATGAGCATCTTGCTTATAAGTATTATGTTGAAAAAACTTAAGCCACATCCACATCTCTTCTTATGCCATGTAAATATGCATATACTTGTATATAAGTATCTCAGTTCACTAGTTGCTCACTTAACCAGAATATTTTTGTTTAAAACAGCATAAAATCATATATGTAGAATTTAAGCCTAGAGTTCTATAACTCGATGTACAATTCAAATAATAGAAATCAAACCTTTCACTTGGCTTTACCAGGAAAGCTAGTTTCAGAGTCGATGGTACAGCATCTGCTTAGCAACAAAGCCAGCTTCCATTTCAGTTTAGAAGGCCTGATCTAGTTTAAATACCATGTATGTATTTTGGCTGAATGAAAAGTTATCACAGGTGTATGCCTTCAATTTGCAAGAGTGCTTCCAAAAGCAAGCTGTCTGAGCTGAGACCACCATATCAGGTAGTATAGATACCATTAAAACATTTCCTTTGTGTTAGGTTCAGATGAAAATCATTGTACCTCTTGAACATAAGAACTGAAATCTTCAGTGAAAGTCAAGAGAGTTTTCAGGAAGAGAATCTTCCGCAATTCAGATTTTGCTTGTGGGATTAAGAAGGTAACTGAGGCTAGACCAAATAATGAATTACTAATTCAAAAATTACACATCAATGGTTGAAAAAAAGCAGTGTTTACCAAAAAATCTTAAAGGAGAGGCTATCATCAGTAGATGGTCAATGAAACGTTTGCTGAATAAATGGGTAAATAAATACTCAAAGTCACAGTAAGTAAGGCAAAGTTTGATTTTCATGGGGTGTTTGTCCCTGCTGTCTTTTCATGTCCTCACTCTTGGAACTATACAGTCCCTATAGATGGATAGATGTAGCGAGGAGGAAAGAAACCACAGACTAACAAAGCTGCCAACTGTGCAAAGGCAGAGGTGCTAAAAATTATCAGAGATTTTTATGTACCTTTGGTATATAACACTAATTTTTTTTGGAAAAAGCAAAAGGAAGTTATTCAAAAATGTTCAATTGAATGTTGAGCTGCAAAAATGAAAATGACCGTGGAACTCTGATAGAAAGTAGCATGTTGCAGGATAAACATTGCCAACTGTTTCCCTGCTCATGAAAAGCTGGATATTCACCATTGAGACCAAAAAAAAAAAAAAAAAACAGTAGAGACATCTTACATAACTTTGAACAATCAGTTTAAAGGCAGCAGTAACAGAATTAAAATGAAGGATAATTACATTTAAAAACACAGGAGTTTTTTTCACAATTAGAAACTTGATATGGACTTGAATGATGAATAAGAAAGCGAGTTTGCAAGAAGGTGAAAATAAAAAGATTAGGAAATGTTTGTAAACATATAAATCTGGTGCACCAACTTTGTTCAAGGATGACAAAAAAAAGATTACTGGTTGAGTCTCTTTTTTTAAGTTCAATTTTTCACACATTAAATAAGTGAGAAAAGAGGGGACTTTGATTATTTCAATTGAGAAATATTAATAATCACATAAAAATAGTTATCAAACCTTGTGAAGCAACAATGAGCAAGAGCTGGAGACACGAAGAGAAGAGGAATGTATCTAATCGAAACTGAAGGAGGAACTTGGGTGACAGAAAATAGTTACTCAAATTGAGTCTGTCCAGAATACTAAGACTAGAGCAGAAGCCATGTGGAGCTCATCACATGAAGTTTGGAAAAAATGTATACAGAGTCTTTGTGTGGGATCCTGGTGTCATACACACATGTATAAGTGCTAGGGAAGGCTAACACACTGGTGTAATTCCATGCAATGCAGTGATTCTGCAGTCTATTATATTAATATTTTGACTCAGAAACTGAATGATAGACCATTATAGTCCCAATCATTAAGTAACTAAAAGAGAGTCATCTGACAGTGATACCCACTCATAAAACAAAGTCACTAGATATTTTTTGAGAGATTGAATTTTCAAATTGAATATCAAGTCCAGTCCCACACTGATTTTTTTCCTTGAATAACCAGTTATACCATTTAAGGGGACAGGGAAAAAAAGGAGGACTAAAATAAAAAGTTCTCAAAAGAGCAGAGCTTTTTTAAATTTGGCATTTTAAGTAAAAATGAGATATGTCATAAAATCAGATTTGTATGTGATTTTCAATGTTTCCACATATGCAGAAATTTTACGAGGACAAAAATTCTATGATTCATCTTCAGTTTACCAGAAGATGCTTTAATTTATGTGATTCGTTTTCTAATGGTCTCATTATGTAATCAGATTTATTAAGCCTCTTTAGCACTAAAGTTGAGGAAAAAAGCTAAGGCCTTTGGAGTAAGGCCCTCTGAGCTTTCATTCCAGCTTTGCCAATCATAGGCAAGCAATCTAACCTCTGTGAACTTTAGTTCCATCATCAAGAATATTGCAATAATAGTACTTAGCCCCATAGGTTTGTTTCGAGAAGAGTCAGCTCCTGGTAGGTGCTCAATACGGCTGTGTTATATACTCAATTAACAAATTATTATTGGCCAGCACCGGACTAGCTGATGGGAACATAAAATAAAAATACATCAAGTTCCTGCCCTTGAGAAGCTAACTATTGAAAAAACAGACAGACTGACAAATACAATACAGTGTGATAAATACACCAGTATGGCCCTGTACCCAGTGCTTAGGGAGTCTGAATTCTATTTGGAAAGAAAATTCCTAAAACTTTCTCCCAACATAGAATATTCCACTCTCCCAAATTTTTTCACCTACACTAGTCACAGTGGCAATGAGACTGTGTAAAAGTCAAATGAGCTAAAGCAACTCCCAGCTCCTTTGGAGGTATGAGGACATGGAAAATCTCCATTCCCAGGAAGCTGTGAGATCATGTCTGATTTAAGTCCCAATACTAAACAAACCAGACTTCAAGCTGAGTTTCATGTGTAGAGTTTCATGTCCAATCCCTGTAATGAGGTGATAAGGCCTGTGTCACACAGTTAGTCAGTAGCAGGCGATGGCAATTAACAGGATTGCACTAACCTGGAGATGTGCCAAGCTGGCAAAAAAAGGATTAGAAAGCAAATGAAGTGAACAACCATGAACCAGCAAATAGGGCTTAATGGACAGTACAAGTCAGTGAGGCAAGAATGGGCCAATTTGCTCTCAATTGATTTTCACTGCCCATTGAGCTGCATTCCTCTTTTGCTTTCTAATGCATTTATCTTGGCCTAGGCACGCTCTCTGGCTGTCATCCCAAGGACAATTCCATTTACCGCAATAACTCCGTCAATGACTGGAGGGGGCCAAAGTATGATTTGACCTACAGAACTGTCTCAGGCATCTTGATGTGATGTTCTGATGACTTGGAGTGTCAAAGAAAGAAATTCCAATGAAGTCTTACATTAGACCCCAAAAATCATACTGATTGAGGAGACTTTCATAAGAGGAATGGAAGTACATAGAGCAGCGTTTCATTCAATTTGTGTATTCCAACTTATTTATAAATAATTCACAAAGTAAATTAAAATACTCTAGCCTGCCATTTTTCACTGGTTCTGAATCATCTTTAATGGAAGCACCAAGTGACTTCGGCTACCCAGAATAACTAAATGTTGACAACCATTTGTTCTTCACTAATTACTGTAAGAGGAAAACCAGGAAGCTATTTAAACTCTAAGAATAGGCAAATGTTTAGTGCCAGCTAGGCTAGGATACTAAGAGTATAGTAAGCGTTTACTCTCTTCTCTTCTATTTATATTCATTTTCTTTTCTCACTTACTCTTGTCTCTGGGACTTTTCCCTCTTTCCTCTTTTTCTTCCTCTCTACTGGATGCTTTCTTTTTTCTTATTTATTCTACTCCAAATGGAAATGTACCCCAAAAGTAAATGAACCACCCACTGCATCAAAAGCCAATCACAAAAATGTACATTTGCCCACAGGATTATTCAACAATTGTGTTTTAGGTAATTTCTCCATAGTCCTAACATTTGTGCTTAATCTCAAAATGAAGTGGCTTCTGAGACTTTGAAATTTAATCAGTTGCTTATGGAAGAAAACAATCTCTATCCAAGGTAAAGCGAAACTGGATTAATTGCTGTGAACCTGAGTCAAGTTCCAAGCCTTTAAAAAAAATTCAGACAAGACAGAAAACATTTGTCTATTTATACCAAATGCTTTTGCTGTGTTAGGAATTAGTAGACAATGTTGATGGAGTTGTGGTTGATATTTATTTCAGTATGAATTTCCCTGTGAAAGGGGCCACATTGCTACCTTCAGCAATTCAGATTCCTTCATCATTACAGAGAGCTTTAGTAACCACCAGTGCTGCTTGAGGAAGCCTCTGGGTTTTTCCAGGCTGTGCTGGAAGGTCAGCCCTTACTTAGCTGGTGAGAGTTAATGAGATTCCAACCTGACAAGGGATGACTGTGGGCCTGAAAAAGACATTCTTTTTCAAGCTAATTAACAGATATTGTTTATGAGTCCAGTAAAATAACTTATTTCTCTAGTTGTCATTGTAAACAATGCCTTATTCAAATATTTGGCACTAGGACACATCACGAAATGATAAAGGAAAACCTTAAATATGCAATTGTTTTATTTTGTTTTGTTTTGTTTTGTTTGTTATTTCAAAATATTATGGGATACAAATGTTTTTGGTTACATGGATCACTTTTGTTATGCTTGAATCAGGGTTATAAGTGTGCCCATCACCCAGATAGTGTTCATTGTACCTGTTAGGTAGGTTTTCACCCATCCCCTCCTCTTACCTCCACCCTGCTTGATTTCCACTGAATTTTATTTTGTTCTATGCACATGTGTCTCATTGGTTAGTTCCAATTTAATAGTGAGTACATGTGGTGTTTGCTTTACCATTCTTTAGATATTTCACTTAGGATAATGGTCTCTAGTTCCATCCAAATTGTTACAAAAGGTCTTGATTCATCCTTCTTCGTGGCTGAGTAGTATGCCATGGTATACATATATCACATTTTGTTAATCCACTCATGAATTGATGGGCACTGGGGTTGATTCCACATTTCCACAATTGTGTATTATGCTGCAATAAACATTCAAGTGCATGTGTCATTTTGATAAAATGACTTCTTCTCCTTCGGGTAGATACCCAGTAGCGGGATTGCTGGATCAAATAGTAGATTGACTTTTAGTTCTTTAAGGAATCTCCATAGTGTTTTCCATAGAGGTTGTACTAATTTGCAGCCCACCAACAGTGTATAAGCATTCCTTTCTCTCTGCATCCATGCCATCATCTATTGTTTTTGGACTTTTTAGTAAAAGCCAATTTAACTTGAGTAAGGTGATATCTATTTGTGGTTTTAATTTGCATTTCCCTTGATGATTACTGATGTTGAGCATTTTTTTCATATGTTTGTTGACCATTTGTCTATCTTCTTTTGAAAAGCTTCTGTTCAAGTCTTTTGCCAACTTTTTAATGGGGTTGTTTGTTTTTTTCTTACTGATTTGCTTGAGTTCTTTGTAGATTCTGATTATTAGTCCTTTATGTCTGCAGTCCCCAATCACCAAACCACAGCCTATTACTGGTCTATAGCCTGCTAGGAAATGGGCCATGCATCACCACCAGAGCTCTGCACCACACCTGCCCCCTCACCCATGACACCCCACCCCCATCCACATTCCATGGAAAGTTGTCTTCCGTGAAACCAGCCCTTGGTGCCAAACAGGTTGAGGACCACTGCATCAGATGTATAGCTTGCAAATATTTATCCCATTCTGTAGGTTGTCTATTTGCTTATTTGATTATTTCCTCAGTGGTACAGAAGCTTTTTAATTTAATCAAGTTCCTTTTATTTATTTTTATTGTTGCTGTGATTGCCATTGGGTTCATCTTCATAAATTCTTTGCCTAGACAGATATCTATAAAAGTTTTTCCAACCTTTTCTTCTAGCAATCTTATGGTTTCATGACTTACATTTAAGTCTTTTGTCCATTGTGAATTAATTTTTGTGAGTGGTGAGAGATATGGATCCTGTTTCATTATTTTGCAGATGGCTATCCAATTTCCCAGCACCATTTATTGAATAGGACTTCTTTTCCCCAGTGAATATTGTTGTCTGCTTTGTCAAAGATCGGTTGGCTGTGTGTGGATTGTTTATATCCGGGTTCTCTGTTCTGTTTCATTGTTTATGTCTCTGTTTTTGTACCAATATCATGCTGTTTTTGTAACTATAGCCTTCTAGTATAGTTGGAAGTCTGGTAAAGTGATGCCTCCAGATTTGTTCTTTTTGCTTAAGCTTCTTTTGGATATTCAGGCTCATTTCTGGTTCCAAACGAAGTGTAGAATTATTTTTTCTAAATCTACAAAATATGATGCTGGTATTTTAATGGGAATTGCACTGAATCTATAATCACTTTGAGTAGTATGGACATTTTAATGATGTTGATTCAACTGATCCGTGAATGTGATATGTTTTTCCATTTGTTTGTGTGGTCTGTGATTTCTTTCCTCAGTGTTTTGTAATTCTCTCTGTAGAGATTTTCACCTCCTTGTTTAAGTATATTCCTAGGTATTCTATTTTTTTGGAGCTATTGTGAATGGTATTGAATCTTTGATTTCACTCTCCTCTTGACTGTTATTCATGCAGAGGAATGCTACTGATTTGTGTACATTGATTTTGTAACCTGAGACTTTGCTGAATTTATTTACCAATTCCAGGAGTATCTTGGTGGTGTCTTTGGGATATTCTAGATATAAGATTATATCATCAGCAAAAAGTGATAGTTTGACTCCTCTTTCCCAATTTGGATACCTTTGATTTCCTTCTCTTGCCTGCTTGCTCTGACTAGGACTTCCAGCACTATGTTGAATAAAAGTGGTGACAGTGGACACCCTTGTCTTTTTCCACTTCTTATGGGAATGCTTTCAGTTTTTCACCTTTCAGTATGATGTTGGCTGTGGGTTTGGCATATATGGCTTTTATAATTTTTAAATATGTTCCTTCTATGGCTAGTTTGTTGAGGCTTTTTATCATGAAAGGTACTGAATTTTGTTGAATGCTTTTTCTGCATCTATTTAGGTGATCACATAGTCTTTGTTTTTGCTTCTGTTTATGTAGTCAATCACATTTATTGATTTACGTATGTTAAACGGTCCTTGCATCCCTGGGATGAAGCTTACCTGGTCATGGTTGATTATTTTTTTGATATGCTGCTGAATTCTGTTTGCTGGTATTTTATTGAGGACTTTTGCATCTATATTCATAAGGGATATTGCTCTGCAGTTTTCTTTTTGTGTGTGTCCTTTCCCAGCTTTAGTATCAAGGTGATACTGGCTTCATAGACTGAGTTGGGGAGGATTCCCTCCTTCTTGATGTTGTGGAATAATTTCTGCAGTATGGGTACCTGGTCTTCTTTGTAGGTCTGGTAAAATTTGTCTGTGAATCCATCTGGTCCAAGGCTTTGCTGTTGTTTTTGTTGGAAGATATTTTTATTACTACTTCAATCTCATTGCTCATTATTGGTCAGTTCAGGAGTTCTATTTCTTCCTGATTGAGTCTTGGGAGGTTGTGTGTTTCCAGTAATTTGTCCATGTCTTTTATGTTTTTAAGTTTATGTGTGTAGACGTTTTCATAGAATTCACAGATGATATTTGTTATTTCTGTGGTATATCTCCTTTTTCATTTCTGATTATCTTATTTGGGTCATTTCTCTCCTATTCCTGGTTAATCCTGGCAAAAAGCCTGTCAGTTTTGTTTATCTTTTCAAACAACCAACTTTTTATTTCATTGATCCTTTGTATTGCTTTTTGTTTTCCATTTTATTTAGTTCTACTCTGCCCTTAGTTATTTCTGCTCTTCTGCTGGCTTTGGGTTTGGTTTGCTCTTCCTTTTCTAGTACCTTAAGAGGTGTCATTAGATTATTGATTTGTGATCTCTCTGTCTTTTTTATGCAGGCATTTAAGGCTATAAATTTTCCCCTTAAGACTGCTTTCACTGAATCCCATAGATATTGATAGCTAGGTACATGAAGCTCAACGAATACCTCAAAGATTCATTGCAAAGAGACAATAATCAAGACACATAGACATCAGACTGGCCAAAGTCAACACAAAGGAGAAACTCCTGTGAGCAGTGAGGCAAAAACATCAAGTGACTTACTAAGTAAAGCCCATCAGGGTAAATGCAGACTTCTCAACTGAGACCTTACAAACCAGAAGAGAATGGGGAACCATCTTCAATTTTCTTAAACAGAACAACTGCCAGCCTAGAATTTTGTATCCTGTAAAACTAAGTTTCATGTATGAAGGAGAAATAAAGACTTTTCCAGACTAGAAAACACTGAGGGAATTTGTCAACACCAGACCTACCCTGCAGGAAATAGTCAGAACCACTTTATACATGGATCAGCACAATAGACACCCACCAGTGTAAAACCACCCAAAAGCTAATGCTCAGAGCTCATACAAAACCATAGCACAGGAAGTAAAACAAAGAAATAAGATACTAGCCAACAGGATGAACAGAATAGCATCCCACATATCAGTTCTATCCATGAATGTGAACGGTTTGAACACTCCACTCAAAAAACATAGGCTGGCTGAATGGATAAAAAAATATAACACAAGTACCAGCTGTCTCCAGGACACATCTAACCCACAAGGACTCATACAGATTCAAGGTGAAGGGATGGAAAAAAAATATTCCATGCAAATGGAAACCAAAAGAAATCAGGTGTATTCACTTTCATATCAGATAAAATTGACTTTAAATCAACAATAGTGAAGAAAGACAAATATGATCATTATATAATGGTAAAGGGAGCAATTAATCAAGAAGACATAACAGTTCTAAATATTTATGCACCTAGCACAGGAATATCCAGATTCATAAAGTAAATCCTACTAGATCTAAGCAAAGAGATAAACAGCAGCATCGTAATTGCTGGGGCATTCAATACCCCACTGACAGAACTGGACAGATCATTCAAGCAGAAAATAAATAAATAAACACTGGACTTAAATGGGACTCCAGAACAAATGGTCCTAACAGACATTTACAGACATTTACAGAACACTTGACCCAAAAACTACTGAATACACATTCTTTTCATCAGCACATAGAACATTCTCTGAGATTGATCATATCTTTGGCCACAAAACATGTCTCAACAAATTCAAAAAAAAAGAAATCATACCATGTATCTTCTCAGATCACAGTGGAATAAAACTAGAAATCAACTCCAAGAGAAACACTCAATTCTACACAAAGTCATAGAAATTAAACAACCTACTGCTGAACAATTACTGGGCCAATAATGAAATTAAGGCAGAAATCAAAAGATTCCTCAAACTGAATGACAAAGCATACACAAGCTATCAAAATCTATATTTTATTTATTTTAAGCTATTAACAAACTAGGCAAAAAAGAGAGGGATATGGATAAATCTTGGATGTCACAGCTTATATTACCTTTGGTTATCAGTTCTCTCCTCACCTATGCTTTGCTTCCCAGTAGACCACTTCCCCCCCCCCCCCCCCGACAAAAGGCTTTGTATTCCCTGAGAATTACATGGCCAGCTGCTATGGTGCTTCCCTGGGGGTGCTGTTACTGTAGCCAATAGAAGAGATAGTGGGGGCATTTCAAACTCCACAAAGTGTTAAGTGCAGCTGCTTAAGCAGAAAAAAAATATCTGCCTTATTCTAAGTTATTCATTGCATGGCACGTGCATTTGATGTTTCCAAAGCAGCATGTGCAACATATCACACTCAAACTGTCACCATCTGAAACTCAGAGCAGCACACAGGCAAAATGTTCCAGTAAGGAGACTATGGCATGCATATGCCCCACCTGAGGCACCTGGAAATAACTAAACTTCCAAACATAGAGTAGTTTGCTTTAACAAAATAGAAAGCTTCTGTGTTGAAATTAGTTTAATTTTAGCTGGGTTAATTTATCCTGATATGGACCTCTGAATATTTTATATTTCCCTTGGATTACTTCTAATGTTCTCTGAATGGGTCTTCATTTCTCTATTTCCTCCCTCTCTCCTATCCATTCTATCAAATTTTCTTCCTAAAAATGCACGTTTTTTTCATATATCACTCTTCTACTTAAAAACTGTCAATGGTTTCTTTATGCCAAAAATAAAGCTCAAATGCCTTAGCTTGACATTTAAAGTTCTGTGCCATCTGGCCTCAACTTGTCTATGGTTGCTGCCTACTTCCGTGTACATCTAAACATAAATCTTCTGCTTCAAAGTGGTCTACTCATTGTTACCCCGTCACTTTATTTCCACAGCCCCCATTAAAACATCTCGTAAGTTTTCTGAAGAATAGTTCTCTTTCTTCTTGCTTGGAATGACCACTTCCCGCTTTCTGCCAGCCTTTATTCTGTCTGCTTTCCAGATTCCACTTGCTTTGCATGGATTTTCCCACTTCCACATAGCTTTTGGAGTTAGTTGATTCTCCTGGGAAGTGTGGTCCTAGAGTGGAAAGCAGGTAAAGTCTATAAACTAGAAGAAATACTAGGTTTTTGTTCCAGCTTTAATACATAGCAATAATACGACCTTGAATGAGTAACTTAACCCTCTCGTCTTCCATTTCCTCATTATTAAAATGAGATTAATAATAACTGCTTTCCACAACTTAATTTCAAAATAATACAAGATGTCTGAAAAGGTGCTTTGAAAATAATAAGTACCCTTTGAATATAACATATGATGGCAATTTTCTTCTGAACAACTAGCATTTCCTATGCACTTATAATATGCGAGGCACTGTTCTGTCTAATTCATAACAATATTATAGTTGGTACATTGTTATTTATATTTTATAGATAATGAAGCAGAAAGGCTAAGTTACTTGTCCAAGATAAAACAATAGGTAAAAAGAGGAGCTTGGGTTCAAACCAAGGTAGGTGGACACCAGAGCCTGCTTTCATCACACTACGTTACAGTGGCTCTTATAGAATCTTGCGATTTGTTATTAACATGTGTTTAGTCTTATAAACTCCTCGAGGCCAATTGCAACAGCTCATCTTCTATGACTTTCATGCTTGCTGTTCCCTCTGCCTAGAATGCTCATCACATGGCTCAGTCCCTCATCTCCAGGACTTTGCTCAAATGATACCCTCTTATTAAGCCTTTGCTTGACACCCACATTTAAAATTATAATCCTCCAGCCTTTTCCATCCACCCCATCCTCTTCCTTTTCTCCATATCACTTATCATTTGACATCCTACATGTTTTATATAGTTACATGTTACGAAGCTTATATTCTAATAGAACAAGACAATAAAAACACATAATTATCAATGTATTGTTTTGTTCTATTAGAATGTAAGCTTTATGAAGGTAGGGATTTTTGTGTGTTTCATTTATTACAGTAACCCCACTGGTGAGAACAGTTCCTGTCACATATTATATACTCAATAAGTATTTGATAATAAATAAATGATTTAAATTAGTATACATGATTGACCAAATGATTTGGGAGTTTTCTTAACTAAAGGCTACTAACGTTTGTATTCAATTGTGTGGAATAAGAATAGACACAATATCTACAACTGTGGAATTCTCTTTAAATGAATCCTTGGACAGCGTCATTTACATTGAGGTACAATAAATGCACTTGGATTTGTGCAGGCATGTTAGAATTGTACTTTGTTTTTTAACCTGTAAACAAATTTCCATTTTGTTTTTTTTAATTTACAAATTTATGAATAAGTATTTGATAAGAGAAAAATATCTTCATAGGATAAGCTTCTATCTTCTGTGAAGATTTTGGCCATCATAATGGAAATATAGCCATGTTAATCACAGAATAAAATGTAAATTGCGAATCATGAGCTACAAATCATTTTAGGATGTGGTCTCCATCTGCACATCTACTTTCTTCCTTTATCATTCCCATTTCAGAGGCAAAAATATTAATAGCACAGTAGCTATGCCACAAACTTTGGAGGCAAGCTGCCTGAGATTACATTGCAGGCTCACCACTAAGCCTCACATTCCTCATCAGTAAAATGGGAATAGTTATATTAACTAATTCCTAGAGCTGTTATGGAGATAAATGAAATGATCCACACAAAACACTTAGCACACTTCCTAGTAGAGTGTAAGTTTTCGGTTATTTCTATTTTTATTAACTTCAGTTTACAATCCAACCACTTGCAGGTTCTCAGCTTCCCCATCAGAGACTTTTTCATGCATTTGTGCCTCTGAACATCAGAGTCCTCTTTAGGTTAGAGAAAACACCTATCCCTAACTTCTCTAACTGGCAAATTGCTTCATACTTTTCAACTCTCAACTCAAATGCTGCTTTTTATGAGAAGTCTTACCTGATTTTGCCGTTCAGATTCAGAAATTACCGCTCCAGAGTTCAACTTCATATTGTGTATATTTTGACTTTGACAATTAACCTCATCCTCCATTGGTTTGCTTGAAAATCTCTCTCTCTACTGGATTAGAAATATCCTGAAGGCAGAAAATGTGAATTTCATTTTTGTATTACCAGTGCCTGACACATAGTTAGCACTCAATAAATATGTATTGACTACACAAATTAATGACCTGAGCTTTTAAATTTGTATGTTTTTTGTATTTAAGTGAGATTCAACCTGGAAATGTATCTATTTGTGCCCTAACTAGTTTAAGATTAAATGGTTACTTATATTTTTGGTATAAAATGTTAGTAGTATCATTTGTTTGCAAGAAACAATTTTTCCCCCCATTCTCATGTTTCCTTCTATGTGAAGCAAGCTCTACTTATGCAAATTTCTGAACTATCCACCTCCTCATTTCTTCCTCCTTCATGTGTTTTCTTAATCAGACTGAAGAGTTTGAAATGAAAACTGGTCCTGCTAGGCCAAATCCCTTCCCCTTTCTTTCAAGAGTGGACTTACCCACAAAGAATATGTGCTATGGTCAAATAGTCAACTTGGCCATGAAAATTCCATTCTTGTGGTAGAAAGTTTTGACTGCTGAAAATTACACTTAATTTTTTAGTTTCAATATCAAGAAGATGGTTTATCTTTAGATATTCACATTTGCAATTGAGAGCAATACCAATAATTAAGCAGATATTTTTTTCTCCCATTTGCCTTTCCCTTTGGTCTTATTTTTCAACTGCTTTAGAATTCAGGTGTGGACCAATGAGGCTCTTTACTGGACTTTTCAAGCCACAAATATCTTTCATAATTTAATTATGTTTACACTATGGCATAAATTATAATGTATTACTCAACACTGTTATCATGTCTACAATGTTGCATGCATGTATCTCAAGCAATGTTGAGTGTATATAAGAATCTGTACAAGGAAGATGCGACTATGAAGAAAAAATTAAATAAACGTTTTCAATCTACTATGACACCAAAGAAAACATGTTCTTCCCACCAATGAAAATCATTGTTCTGATACTCAAATAGGAGAGAAGCATAAAACTTACTCATCTGAGTGGTGCTGTATTAGAATCTTCAGATTCCCAGGCAATCTCTTGCTCACAAATTTTATTTCCACAGATCCTAACATGGTATTTATGTAGAGTGAATTTTGTCTCTATGCATGTTTCATGGATCCACTTATTTCACTTTCCA
>NW_012153062.1:17247794-17248236 GCF_000956105.1 Propithecus coquereli | reverse complement strand
GCAACTTGTATGGAACTAGAGAACATCAACCTAAGTAAAGTATCTCAGAAATGAAAAAACAAACACCACAGGTTCTCACTAATAAGTGAGAGCTAAATGATGGGTACACATGGTCATATACCAGTTTAAAGTACATTGAAAACTAAGAAGGGGGTGAATGATAAAAACTTACCTATTGGGTACAATGTATATACTACTCTGGTGACGGGAACACTAAAAGCCCTGCCTTCAGCATTACACAATTCATCCATGTAACAAAAACACTTATATACTGTCAATATTTTGAAATTAAAAAAAAAAAAAAACAGGAAGGAGATGATAAAAAAAATGTGGCCTAACAAGAATTGGCTAGTAGGGCCGGGCGTGGTGGCTCACGCCTGTAATCCTAGCACTCTGGGAGGCTGAGGCGGGCGGATTGTTTGAGCTCAGGAGTTCGAAACCA
>NW_012153062.1:17243157-17246754 GCF_000956105.1 Propithecus coquereli | reverse complement strand
GTGCCTTTCTGTTCTTCCAATTAGAGGCATTGAAAAGATACTGAGAAGATGGAAAGGTTACTTTCTCTTTCTTTTTAATAAAGAATTATTAAATGAAAAGCATTAATTGAAAAATATTTATTAAATTCCTACTATACTATAGACTATACTCTCTGCCCTGTGAATCTTACAAATCAGTAGTAAAGCAATTGCATACCTCATTACAAGTAGAAAAACAAAGCTATCATAAGATAAGTAGAAATAAAATACTACTGACATTCAGAAGAGGGAAGACTTACTTCAGTTGGGGAAATTGAGAAAAGCTTCATGGAAACAGTGAGATCCTATTGCAAGCTCTCGTGCTACACTGGATTGAGCTCATGGAGACTGGAAGAGGTCAGCACTGGTGAATCATACATGGGGTAAGCAGAATTTATTGAGAAGTTTGTTGAGAATGGTGGAAGAAGGGATTTTCTCAGAACTGTAATAATCTTTTCATAATTACTGTTTTTTACACACATAGAATGATGACATAGGAATTGAAAGAAAGCAATGTCTTCAGAACAGTTGGAGAGGATGATTCCACAGGACTTGGTGATTCCATGTCTGTTTTGTAATTTATATATACTTAATCCCATTTTTAAAAGGACTTCAAGGGGCTGACCTGGCAATTGATTGAATATGTGCACCTGTGAGAGAGAAGAAACAAAGATGGCATTCAATAAATATTTGTTGAAAAATGAATTAATTTACTGAGCCTTGGTGAATGGAAGATGGAAATGCCACTACAGGAGTCAGAAAGGAGTTGATTTGTAGAGATAATAGGAATTGACAGCAAGTATATTAGAGCAGACACTTACTGTGTCTGTAACTATGTGAACTTGTTGTACCAAAAAAAAAAAAAGGTAATATATTTGCCTTGTGGCAGTCTTTCTTCACAAGCTGTGAAAAATGGCCTCACTGAACTTCAGTCGTGGATAGAAAGCCCAGTAGTATCCTGAGTAGGACTGGATACTGGGGTCTCTCCCTAAGCAGACAGACAGCAGGTGGAACTGACTTTGTTCATGGTCAAAAATGGGACCCTCCAAATACTCCATCTTCTGCAGCAATTGGAAAATTGCAGCAATTGTAGTAATTGGAACATTGCTTTGAGCTACTTGGAGTCAGGGGACTTACACTGCATGCTATAAAAAGTATCACACTGTCCCTCCTTTTTCCTTGTCTCAAAACGTGCATAAATGGCCACTTTTCGTGACTCTGGACACCTTGATAGCATCATTGCAAAGCCTGTCCAGAGAGGAGCATCAGACTCTCCATTTGCAAAACAGCTGTTTCAAAAGAGTCAAAGCAATGCATTAATATGTTCTTTAAGGGCAAAAAATATTTCCAATATTCTTGTAGCATATGTGAAAGGCAGATATCATCTTGACTTTGTAGATTAAAAACAAACAAAGGAAAATGTTTAGATTTGCTTACATTAGCAGGACCTCTGTAATTCCAGGCATAGACCAGACCTATATGCTAACTAAAATCAATACTTTCAGCTTTTGCCAGCATACTTCATGCCTATGTTTTGCCCATAAGCAGCAAAGCAGAAAGGATACACCTTTCTTTTCCTCCTACATACAAGACACTTGCCAAATTGTTATTTCTGTTTAGCTAGTGTAGCATAGGCATTACCTGTCTATACTCAAATCTATAGAATTCAGGCAGTCCTGACTGCGTAGGTGGATAGGTGTTCTAAGCCTCAGTTTTTTCATCTGCAAAATAGAGACAAAAATAATACTTTATTCACATGAAAACTATTGTTTTCAGAGAATATGCTGGCTTAATTATTTAGTACAAAGTTTTAATGCAATATGTCCTCTGAAACAAAGTTATTATTCTCAACAGTTTTCTTTTGCTGCTAAAAGACATTTCTTTTTTCCTGAGAGATAAGTCTTCGGTTTTAAATGCATTGTTTGCTTAGAAATAATTAGCATGTTTGCAGTGCTCAGTGCTGCTCATTTTAAAAGGTGCAGGAATCAGAGACTTTAGCCCTATGCAACCATTTCAAGAGTAGTCTCTTTAACAACACTCTGTGATTTAAATCTTTTATTATTCACTTGCGTATGGTGAACTGAGAAGGATACTTCATTCTCCTTGGATCTGAAGACCAAAATGTGCTCAGCTGCAGACCAATTATGATATTCAAGTATTTTCAAGACTGCAAAATGGGATACGTTGAACTGTGCTTGTGTGATTAGCTTCATTGATTTCTATAGAAAATGCAGTACTTAACTTCAATCAGTACAGTAGTTCAGTAGTTCAAGGAAGTTTACTCTTCCTTTGAAATTCACAAGGAATATACGGTACAAAGCCAGCCATGTAAGGGTCACAATGACAATTTACCAAAATCGGATGTCTCAGGATCAACTATAATCTGTCTATTTGAACAGATTAGATATCTCATTACTCAGATGTGTGTTTTCAGTCTTACCTTACTTACAGATTATACTGTGCCATTACTTGCAAACAACTATTGATTACTTTAAAAATAAATAGGGATCCATTACATGGGAGTCTCCACTGCTTCTTTTGTTCAGAAATGTTTTACTGTCTTCTAGTTGAAATAGTGATGTCTTCCAGTGCCTGGAAGATGATAAGCCGTTCCCTGAAAAATATGGAGGCTTTTAACACAATGAAAAAATATAAATAGGAAACTGGTGGTTAATGGATCCTCAACAATAGCAGACATGAAAGTTGGTGAACCTTTAACTCAATCTATCTTTCCGTCTATCCATCTAATTATTTCTATGGCGCCTGTGATCGAGGTTATATAGACAGGCTGAGAGAGATATTAGAATTTCAACATAATAAATGAAGGAAAGAAGCTTTCCCCCTTTCTGTACTTAGCTGGAGCCATATTGGGGGTATATTATCCTGAGCTCCTTGGAAGGGAATCAGTACAAATGTTTAAAGGTTAAAATTTTATGCTTATCTTGCCTTCATTTTGGAATGAGTCTTTCCTTGCCAACTCAGGTGACATTTGGCCTATCAATTTTTCTCAACAACTTAATGGCTATAATATTCAAGGTCTGGGAGATATTTCCAATTATACAGAAGAACAGCAATCTGAGGATTGGTCTTCAGCCTTCCAGTGTCAAAGCAAAGCTATTCATGGAGATAATAGCAGAAGCAAATTGCACGATTCCAATTCTTATGAAGACCATTATCTAAAGCAGAACCACATCCACAATAGCCTGCTCATCCCTTCTGCCAAGTCTGAAATCATGAGGTCCATGATCAATAGTGTGGTGAGTAATCAATAGTTCCAATATATTTTGAAACACCTTTTTCAAACATTTGCACATGTCAACTTTGAAAATGTAGAATTTCTTATTCTCAAGAGTATTCTAGTGAAATGTGAATTTAGTTTTGTTGTGGTATCAGAGATACTCAGAATTTGAAAGCAAAACTCCCAACCAGCTCCTCTATTTTCTTTCTTGTGTTATACTTGCTCCATTTTGGCTTCTGTAAGATAACATTTATTAAAATTTTCCAAGACAGTGTCCTAGCTGCCCATTTTTTCTTTTGCCTTCTGCCCTGCAAACTCTCTGTAAGCTTTTGTCTTTGAGA
>NW_012153062.1:17240238-17242562 GCF_000956105.1 Propithecus coquereli | reverse complement strand
AAGTCCTAAATCTTATTTTCAACAAAGGATTGCTTTTAATTTGACTTCACTGGCTTTTTCTATTTTATTTTTTTCCTTGTCATTATTAACAACATATTAGTAGATAAGTCATAAGTAGATACCACTAAAAACAAACTATTTCACTTTAGAGCTCATCTGTGTTTTTCAGGTCAACAAATCATTGATAGTAGCATTTTGTAATGTATTCTTTGCAATAGCACATTAACTATGCCCAAGCAGGAGGCAGAAGCTTTGGTTTAGGATCTCTTCCCATCTACTTTAGCCGTCATTTGAATGGCAGTAGCAAACATTTCTCCAAATTCTCTAGTGTCAAGCCATGGCCGAAGATCTAAGGTCACGGCATCACCATAAATATACCATACACTTTGATTTTAAAAGTAATACCTGTTTTGATATTATATTATATTTCCAAGTTCATTAACTTGGGACAATTCTCTTGTGCTTGATAACAGGCAATCCTCAAGGTCTACCTCAGTGCCCCTGAGTTATTTCTGGAATGCGTGAGAAATGTTCATATGCATTATAAAGTTTGACTGCCATCTTGCCCTCAAGTCCCCTCAGGTGTCACTCATAAAACTGCTTTTTAATCATTCTCTGTTCTCTTTTGTTGTTGATTGGTACTATTCATTTGTCAGAAATAAAAATATTTCAGTTGGATAAATTCAAGAAGGTTAAAGTGTCAGCTTTCTGTGCTCCCCCCCTACAAAAAAAAATCTAACTTGGTTCAATAAAAAATATCAAGGGGGCATTGCAGAATGTTAGAGGAAAGATTACTCATGGACTGCTGCTTTGCAATGGGTCGGTTGAATCTATTTGGAAGAAAAATATAAACAGAATTAATTGCCCAGGCTAACAGGCCTGAGTGAGGATGGCTACAAATCCCGATTTTAAATCAGGAGCTTGATGTTTAGAAAGCATTGCCTTTCTATGTGACAATCAATAAAAGTCATTTTATTATATGCTGCTTTAGGGCCTAAAATCTAGATGAAGTTAAAAATGAATCACTTTTCTTTTGCAAAATTGTGGAAGACACTAAGAAGCAAAGTTTACCCTATTCTTTAGTCAGGAGGTGTGGCAAAACTCTGGAATGTAAGTTGCTCAAAAACACCTGCAATTGCCAACAGTAAACTTATGGGAATAAAACCCTTTTTGTATAAGTGATTAGATTGTCTGAGCTTCAAAGAGGGTTGCGGCATCTTAATTACTTGGAATATAACTACTCCAGTTAAAAACAAAATATTCAAGGTGAAAACACAGTAGAATTAAGCAGTATTATTTCAACCTTGAAATTGAAGCTTTATCTTATCACTGTATTACCCTGTAATGGAACACTGAACTTGAGTTAATCAGTATTCCTGATTACAAATAGGGAAATTGTGGGGATTTTTCAGAGCCTTCCTTTACTTGTAAATGAAATGTCATGACCATGATTCAGATAGAAATATTTTGCAGAGGATAAAAGGCTTTTAAATTTCTGATAAACACAGGCTAACTTCTGAGATTTATAACTTATTGAACTTTTTCTGCAAACAACATTTAGGTTAATTCATTTACATAAATGATTGTATTGTTCTTCCGTCACTGCCTCAGATGTACCTACTTGGTCTTTCTTTTCCATAAGATACATTTAGTGATTAGCTGAGTAAATTTAAATGTCAACTTGTCTTGAATAAGAAAAATCTGAAGATAAAGTAGCTGTAAACAGCTAACTAAATAAAGAAAGCTACGGAAATGCAAAGGAGAGACACAAAGCTGAGACTTGAGTAGACAGGAGAGTTGCAAGCATTGAATATTGATTGAGACTCTAGTTCATGGTAAATGTATCTGCCTATCTTACTTGTTGTTTGCTTCATATTTTTAACCACGCTGAGAAAAAAACAAAACAAGACTACATGAATACTTTATCATTTTGGTGTGTAATTGCCTCCGTGTCATTCTAGCCACCAGTGTTGCATGATGATGACAACCCTGGCTCAGAGCAATAGAAACACAGTTTCTACAACATTTCAGTACACACCAGGCAAAATGGGGTCCATATCTCTAAATGGCAGGCCAATTTTACAGCTCCTATGGCTCTAGTGCACACCTGAGTTCTTCCATATTACTCAGTGGCAGAAAACATTCATAATTCAGTACAGTTCCAGGGCAGCTTAGGTGGCCAGTCTTAGAGATTCAATTTCAAGGCAACTCATGGTTCTGATTTAGCTCAAAGAAGTAAAACAAGAAGTGAAAATTTCATTCAATATAATCGTGTTTTCCTAAATTCCTTCAAAATAAGAATTGTGCTAAGTCTGACATAGCAC
>NW_012153062.1:17225356-17239132 GCF_000956105.1 Propithecus coquereli | reverse complement strand
TGTTCTTGCTCCCCAGTGAATATGCATCTTAAAACTAGAAGTATAATGTTTTCAATATTATATGTTTTTATCTGTTAGACGATTCAATTTGTTCTGAAAATTTTTCCTGAAATTCTTTCTGTATATAGGCCAGGTGTACTTATATAATTTATTTGGCAAATACCTGTATATTTGAGTTTGTTGAATTTTTGTCTTTTATTTGTGATATGTTCAGTATTTGTGGTATATGTGTCTATATGTGTGTATGTTCTTGCTCCCCAGTGAATATGCATCTTAAAATTCTTGAGAATTGTTTCTACTTGTTGTATAACATTATTTTTATGCAGTTTTATGCCAGTGTTACTCCTCCAAAACCATCGTTAACTCAACATAGACCAAGATGAACATGATTTCCTAAGGTGAAATGTTGCAAAATTATTCTAGCCAATTCAAGTAGAGGAAAAAGTTCAGTGTTACCGCATTTTTTAAACAAATTGATTTAATTATAAACTAATGCCTATATCACAAAAGAAAAATATGGAAAAGAAAGAAAGACAAAATGAAAATAGCTAAAATCCTATGTTCATCACTGGTGGCATTTTTATTTGGTGTTTTTTTCCAGCCATTGCATTAAAAAGTAACTTTTCTTGATGACTTTATTTACAACAAAGAAAGGCTTATATGCCCCATCCTCCTAGGTAAAGATGTGCATTTTAAAGGAGGTCTTCTAGGTTGGTGTCTTTTCTGATGCCAACCTAGAGCTAGGATTGCCTGCAGGATATCTCTGAACACATTAGCAGTATTTATCGAGCTCCCACAGGGTGTGAAATCCTGTGCTAGGATCCTGTGGTACTTATGAACAACAGTCAAAGTCCCTGATTTCACCCCAATGGCAATTTAATACCAAGAAAGTTGTATGTACATGTCAGTAAAACTACAAGGGTTGGAAGGAGCAGGGTGTAGTACAAAGGACTGTGGAGTCAAAGTCAAAGACGATTGCTTCTGAATCGAGCTTTATGACAAGTCTGCCTCTGGAACTGTGGGAGGGTTACTAGGATTTTCAGAGCCTCAGTTTATCATATTGAAAAGCAGAAGCAGCAGCAGAAGCATTATCACGATAGATAATACTTATTGAATGCTTACCATGTCCCAAGCATGCACTGTAGCTGTAGTACTATTTTGGCTCAGTTATTTCTTATAATGAATCTGAGAAGTATATATTATCTCCCCATTTTACAAATGACGAATTGGGGCACAGGAGATTAAATAGCCTGCCCAAGGTCACACACGCTGCTATCAAGTGAAGAAGCCAGGATTTGATTCTAGGCAGTCCGAATCTAATATCTGGATTCTTAACCTCTGTTCTATACTACCATGTGAGACTTTTGTGAGAATTAAATAAAATAACATATATCAGCTGTCTAGTAATGTGCAAAGCCATACCTTGTAACACCCTCTGCTTCCCTGATGACCTAAAAGTTTCCAAAAGAAAACAGTTTACTTGAAAGTAAAACTTGATTTACAACTTAACAGAGGAAAAGTCAATGAAAAGTTGTCCTATTTTTTTGAGATGCAAAGAAAATTTACCTGAACTTTACCGCGCCTCTCTGAATGTGAAATTCTTCTTCCCACTCAGAATACCTTAATTCTATCCCCAAACAGATTCATGTTATCCTCCAAATCGTTCTACTGAGAGTTTTGAAGGTAAAATCAGAGGTAAGGTCATTCCTTAGAAATAATATAGCTGATATACACAGATTTCAACATAGATTTTAGAACACAAAGTTTTCTTCAGAATATACTAAGGCAAAGATTATTATGCCCTTTTTATTTATATTCTTCATCAGGAATGTTTATTCATTTAGTAAATATGTTTTCATTAGATTAATCAATATTAAGCCAATCAACATAAGAACCTACAGTATACCAGACACAACACAAAACGTTAAGAATAAAAAGACAATTTGATCATACCATATCACCATTGATACATTTATAGTTCTTATTCTTTGGCATCCTCTTCCTTCTTTTTTTTTTTTTTTTTTGAAACAGAGTCTCACTCTGTTGCCCGGGCTAGAGTGCCGTGGCATCATCCTAGCTCACAGCAACCTCAAACTTCTGGGCTCAAGTAATCCTTCTGCCTCAGCCTCCCGAGTAGCTGGGACTACAGGCATGCGCCACCATGCCCGGCTAATTTTTTCTATATATTTTTAGTTGTCCGATTAATTTCTTTCTATTTTTAGTAGAGACGGGATCTCGCTCTTGCTCAGGCTGGTGTCGAGCTCCTGAGCTTGAGCGATCCACCCGCCTGGGCCTTCCAGAGTGCTAGGATTACAGGCGTGAGCCACCCCGCCCAGCCCTCTTCCTTCTTAATTCAAGATTATCCCAACTTGGCTTGGGGGAAACCAAGTTCTACTCCTTACTCATAGTTTATGGTCTTTAGGAGAACTTGGTATCATCTCCTGCGTTCCATCACATGAAGTCCCTCTGGCCATAATAATTTGTTCAATTACTCTTACACTATTTTATTGAACCTCAGTAGTTTGCTGAGAATTCTAAGACAAAGACGTTGACTTTTTCACACTAGGTGGCATCATGTGAGTATGAAGTCCTCAAAGCTTCCAGTAGACATAGTTCCATCCTGAGGACAGCTAACTTTAACACAAAGCAAACCCCATAGATCCCAGAGCGTTCAGATGAAAAAAAAAAATACAACAAAAACAGATCCTTGATGCTATTATTAAATTGCTGTATTAAATGACCCTTGAAATTTGACAGCTCCAGCCATTTCAGTTACAGGTGAACCAATAAATTCCCTTATTACTTAAGCCAGTTGAATTTGAATTTTATTTTCTTGAGAAATAGCAGATTTCTGGTTGCTAAAAATTTCTACAGTGAATATGATCTAAGGTTCTTATCTTTCATAACCATGAGAAACATAACCCTGAGATGAACTAGCAAAATGAGACGCCTCAATTGCAAGTGTACTTGGCATACATTTGAGCTCCCTAGACCTCATCGGTACTCAGCTACTTAGCCGCAAATGATCAATTAGTTCATTTGCCAATGTTTTTTAATTTGAGTTTTTTCGTTTTGTTTTGTTTGTTTTGTTTTGTTTTATGGTGTGATTTCCAAGAAGAAATTCAAGAACTGCACAAATGTCAGAGAATCTTCATATAACTTGTTGTAGTGGTTCAAGCAGACATACCACTTGTGATAACCAAAGGCCGAATATTAAGAAATTTCTGGACTAATGTCTTTGAAAATATCTTTAAGGACATTGTACTATTTCCCACATTGTCAAAACGGCCTGTAAAACACTGGGTATACTAGGAGGAATAGTAACTGTAGAGGGGCAAGAGAAATTATTATTTCTCCAATTCTTTTGTCTTCCTCCACTTTTCTTCCCCTCGCTGACTCTACACTACACTACACTACCTACACTACACTTCTTGCTTGTCTTCAAATGTACTAAGCATGTTCCCACATCTGGGCTTTTGCATTGTCTCTTTCTTATATCTAGTAAACACTGAATTGATGACTCTCTTATTTTTTTCTTCCTCCGGGTATCCACATAACTCTCTTCTTTATCTTCCTAAAGTCTTTATTCCAATATCTCCTTTCTTTGAAGTTGTCTTGCCACTCCACTTAAAATTGTAAGCACTCCCCTGCAAATCAGCAATTTCTACTTCTTTTCTGCCTTATATTCTCTATAGCACTTATTACCATTTAACATACTATGTGCTTTATTTCTTTGTTTACAGTCTGTCTTCACCACTGGAATGTAACCTTCATGAGGGCAGTTTTTTATTTTGTCTGTGGCTATATTCCCAATGCCTACAAAAGTCCCTGGCACTCATTAGCTGATGAGTACATGTTTGCTACACAAAGGAATCTGATCTTGCATGAAAATGAAATTATTTGTATTCCTTGATGTCACACTGCAACAAAGCCTCTAAGAAGAGGGAAAATTAGGAAGATAGAGTTACATATGATAAAAGATGAAAATAATTAAGACTGAGAGAGGCAATGATTAAAATATGAAACACTGGAACAAGGAAACATGCCCTGAAGTTTGAAATAAAATAACATGTATTATTGGGCATGTATAAGGAATCAAGATTATAGACCGTATTGTGAGGAAGTGTTTGAAAGGTGTAATTCCTGTGTGACTAGAGACCAGTTCAGTGGGGGAAAGTCTGAAAATTTGCATCTGCTTTAAGCCTTTCCAATGGTGAGCCAGGAGCCCTCAAGGAGAAAAGACTGCATGTCACCTACTCCATAGACGGCTCAGAGGAGAAGTGACATTTGGATAAGCCCCGCTCTTAAAAATAAAATTACAAGACAGAATTCAAAGGAAAGTTCCCAATTCCTGTCTTCAGAAGAGAGTCGAGAACCATCGGCAAGGGAATAAGACTGTAAGAACTTTGTAAGTCTGTAACTTTCATCACTTTCCCACGTTTGTTATTTTTATCTCTTCGATATTTCTCCCAGAGGAATTAGTAGTGAAACCCTTAAAACAAAAGAGGTCTGTGTGATTCTGTCAGAGGTGGGTAAATAAAAGGTCAAACTGGCAAGACTTCACAAGATTTTGCCTTCCTTCTTGCTGGATAACGAAACCCCAAAAGATAGAACGGGCGGCAGTAGCTATCAAAAAGAGGAAAACTGGCTGAGTCTTGCCAGCTTGTAGCAAGACACAAGTGAAGAGCCCAGTGTGAGATGGGCCCTGATGCTGGGCTATAGAAATACCTCCGGGCTCCCCAACAGTTAGAGATTTATCTTCTCTAGAAGATAAAGAGTTTGTATATAAATGGGCTCAAAAACAGTTTTAAATATACTTATGGTGTAACTAATTTGTAATGGGTATTTTAATCAAATGAGGAATGTTTAGGATTCTTTTTGGAATGTGATGTTATACAAAGTATTTTTTTTAAAGCCTCAAAATATACCTTGAGGAACATCAGAAGCCAAATCATATACTGTCTAGATGATTAACCAGTTTGACCTAGTGTAGCACATACGACCTTCTATGATTGTGTTGAATAACTGCTTTCAAATGAATGTGCCGTGGAAATCTAGGCTAGTACATCCCTTGGTAGAAGGAAATGTTTCTAAATAGGGCAAAATATCAAATGCATTTGATAATGAACCAAAATTCTCCATCTTGCCTCTGAAAATATTCAGAAAGATATGACACAGTAAAATCTCTACAATGTCATCACTCTTTCTTGACAAATTTACCAAACGTATTAAGATGACACATCTCCATATAATGCTGATAGAACAGTGGTTCTCAATCCAGAGCAATTTTGCCTTCTTGAGGACAGTTGGCAATGTCTGAAGACATTTTATCTTTTAATACTGGAAGGGGCGCTACTAGAATCTAGATGGTAGAGGCCAAGGATGCTGCTAAACGTCCTACAATTTTACAAAAAACATACAATATTGTGGGACAGTCTCCACAACAAAAATGTACGAGTTCAAAATGTCAGTAGTGCTGCAATTGAGAAACACTGCTCATAGAACATTAGGCAGTGAGCTTAGCAAAAAGAAGTCAAAACAAAAACGAAATCCTATGTATAAATGTATGCTTCGATTTTAATTTTTATTGTAACTTTTACTGGCCAGAGAAATTTTCCTTTAGGATCACATCAGGGAAAGGATGCAGTTGCTTTTAACCTGCAACCTAATATTTAACAATTGCACCATATTTAAGCGTATGATACCCCCCCCACGAAAATTCCTTTACTATGTTTTCATTTCTCCTGCATTAATAGACAAATGATTCTGAATCTCTTCATAGCACTCTGTGTTCCATCTCCTGACATTCACATCTTGATCACACATTGTAAATGACCAACAGCATGCAGGTCAAAACTTTGTTTCCTGTAAGCTTATCAGCAAACAATTTCGTCTATTGACTTCTTCAATGAAAAATACCAAAGAAAACAAGGATAGCAAGATGTGAAGTGAATAAGCAAGGTCTCACTCAAACCCGTTATTTCATTTTGGAATAAGTCTTCCATAAATGATGAGATGTCCCATATGGCTGGCCAGACACATTCCTTGAATGATGAGACAGGTCCTCAACAATAGTGAAGTGTTCTATCAATCCCTGAGTGATGTTACAATATACACGTGCAAACATTCCATCCCTCAGAGAGGATTTCTGGTAAAACAATTTGGCCCACTCTCCCAATTCAAACAACTGCAGATACATTCCAATGTGTCATTTTCAATAAAGACAGGTGGCCTGCTGGTTCTTCATACCGGAACTCTGCTCTGTGCTGTGAATGATATGTAAGCTGCAGTTTAACCATACATGTGTATAAAGTATTTATAGTGACATAAATCAGAGGCTCTTAAACTGGCTTTATATCAAGCATCCCTATTCTCTGCACACAGTGTAGAGATATAAGGTAGTCTCTCTTATTTTTTTTTCTAGAGTACCAAGTATTAAAATCTGAGTCAGCTACTGGCATGAATGTTATGAACTTCCCGCTAACAACTGAATTAAGTGGCATTCATACACAGATAAGCTGGCCTGTGTTCCCATGCCACGCCTGAATGATTCACTGTATACTTTTCATGTTTGCCATTTCATGTGGCATGACTTGTGTGTCCATCTTTACATTCTTGCAGTAATAAACCTATACTAGTACAAAGCTTCTAGAAATCCAAGCAGCTGTAGTCAATGTATAAAGGAGCTGTTAGAGAGGCATTCAAAATTCAGGGTTCTGAAGCTTCTAACTTCTGGTTATCACTAAAGCTATTGTTGCTATATTTCTCTTCTGTTTGGTCAATTTTACATGAACCTTGTCAGTGAATAAAGATCAAATAGTTACTAGTCTGCACAACTCAAAAAGGATTATATTGACTCATTGTCTTGATTATAAGAAGCTTATTGCTGAACTAAATATAACAAGGCTGCCATAGAGATGATTTGGTTCCAGGGTCTGTCTCCTGAGATGAACAGTTATTTGCAAGCCTACAACCATTATTTGTATCTGATAGAAGATGATTGGCATCAAAATGGTCTAGATAAAAAAACAATACATAAACATTTATTCCAATTTTAAAGCCAAAGTCAGTCCCTTCAGAACCTTTCATCAGCATGTGTTCATAAATGTGCACATGTATACAATTGAGCTTTCTGTCCTGTATTCTAGCCCTTAGGAAATATGTGGAGGTCCTTACAAAATGTCAGTCCTACATGTACTGTTTAGTATGAAATCTCAGTGTAAGTTTGGGGATTGCAATGAAGAATCCTACTTGAAATTTGTAATTTACATAAACAGCTTATTGAGAAGTCTTAATCAGGAGAGGGATATATAAATAATTTTTTTTTCCTCAATCACTGCTATTAGTCATGCTGTGTTAAATTTTGATGCCTCAACCCTTAAAGAGAGAAGGAGATTCCCCAAATCTCTGAGCACTTTCAACAATTAGAACTCCGTTCAAGCTGATTAAAAACCTCAGTCACATGTCCGCTCCCCCGACAGAGGCTGAGCTTCTGGGCTTGAGGAACAAGAATGGCAGTAGACGCATTCTTTGTGCATTACATGCCTCCTTTCCACCCCCACTTTTGATGTTGGGTTAGGGAAGAGAAATGAGGGGAAAGGGGCAAGCTTCTTGGTTTGTAATAGGGCAAAGTGCTGCTGTTTCTTAGGCCAGTACTGACTGGCAACTGCTTCTTGGTCATAACTGTCTCAATAACTGGCTCTCATGGGTTTCAAGCGTGCCCTTTGTTGGTTGGCCCAGTGAAGCTTCCTCAGTACCAGACTTAGACATAGGCTTGAGCTCAAATCTTTAGCTCCTAAAAAAAGAGCTAATGGGATCTTCACACCCGATGCAGGGAGCTTGGCGAGGGGGTGGGGGAGGCGGGGTAGCCTATCTTAGGTGACAAATCAGTAACGCAGAGTTAGTTCACTTACCTTCTATGGTGTTCTGGTCTCAAAGAAATTTCAAGTACCAGTACCCTTGCCATGTCAGTTGTAGTGCAGGGCCGTTTTGGATTGAGGGATTGATTTCCTAGGATCTTTTCTTTTCAATTTTGATTCTAAGGTAAAAATCAGACTCAATATCTTATTTAGTTAGTTATTTTTGAGACAGGGTCTTGCTCTGTCACCCAGACTGGAGTGCAGTGGCATGATCAGGCTCACTACAACCTGAAAATTAGCCTTGCTAAATTTTTTTGTTTGTTTGTAAAGATGAGGTCCTGCTATGTTGCACAGGCTAATCTTGTACTCCTGTGCTCAAGCGATCCTCCCACTTTGGCTTCCCAAAATTCTGGGATTACAAGTGTGAGCCACCGTGCCTGGCTGAACATCCTATAATATTTAAATAGGAAAAATGCAAGAGGTACTATGCAAAGTAGCATCGAATTGCCTGGTATAAATGACAGCTCCCCAATTTACTATATGTGGGACCTTGACTAGGTCCCTTAACATCTGTGAGCCTAGGTTTCCTCAACTGTAGAATGGGATAATGACAACCCCTACTTCAAAGTTAGCTTATTTATATGGACAGGTCAGGTTAGCTATATGAATAAAAAAAAAATCTTTTAAAATCCAGATATTTGTTTATGTGTTAAGATTAAAACATCAACAACATAAAAAAGGATCAAATTTTCTCTATTTCTGAAATGATTTCGCATATAGGTATTTTTTACCAAAGCTATTTGTTCCTCTCTAAATGCCTTTTGAATAGTTTGTTGTTTGTTTGTTTTTGAGACAGAGTCTCACTCTGTTGCCCGGGCTAGAGTGCTGTGGCGTTAGCCTAGCTCGCAGCAACCTCAAACTCCTGGTCTCAAGTAATCCTTCTGCCTCAGCCTCCCGAGTAGCTGGGACTACAGGCATGTGCCACCATGCCCGGCTAATTTTTTCTATATATTTTTAGTTGTCCAGCCAATTTCTTTCTATTTTTAGTAGAGACAGGGGTCTCGCTCTTGCTCAGGCTGGTCTCAAACTCCTGAGCCCAAATGATCCTCCCGCCTCAGCCTCTCAGAGTGCTAGGATTATAGGCGTGAGCCACCACCCCTGGCCTCAAATAATTTTTAAGAAATATTTCTCATTTCCTTGGAAAAAATTGTAGTTTAGAAGATGATGTAAGCATATCAATATTTTCTAGATCAGTGAGTCTCAAAATTTATTGTACCTAAGAATTATTTATATATGTATTAAAATATATTTTTCTAGGCACAATGCACAGATATTCTGGTTGAATAGAAGTATAGCAGGGACTAGGAATAGACATTTTTACCAAACACCCCCTGCTCCCCAAGAAATCTGATAGTGATGCACAGACCACATTCAGAGAAACATTGTTTAAGATGAATGTGAAACTCTTTTTCACTGACCAATTACTGTGAATGTTTACAGCTATGTGCACCTTAGTTTACAAAGAATGCCTTGCCCTAGACAAACAGAAAAAACACAAGGACAATTTGTATGACATTAAAGTTTTAATTTGATCATTGATTCTATAGTTATAAAAATTAAGTGATATTTTCAAATAATTATAGCATTGTATACTTTTTATGCATAGACAACTCTATTAGCAAAAAAGTGCATCTTAGAAGCATGGAAGAGAAAGCTGACCTTGAAAGAATGCAGCACAGCATTATAACTATACCTAGAAGGAAAACGGCAAATCTCTATTTTCGTTACATAAAGAATGGACATAAAAAAATGAAGCAAAGTCTATAAAAGCAAATGATTGTTTCCTAAGCATTCTCTTTCTTAGAATTTTGTATTATATTTTATATCTTTATATTAAATAAGATGGCATATTTAAAATGATGTAATAACAGGGAATTTACTATCTGTGGGACCTCAACTAACAGATGCTGTGCTAAATATTTGCCTGGAAAGTTTTTAGATTCTTTCTCTATCTCTGGCTACTATTTTCTTACTCAGAGCATTTTCCTTGTTACCAGGAGCATCTGGAAAAGCTCTTTAGCCTTTTGATGTAATTGATTTATTTTTTTATTTTTTATTTTCATTTTTTTTTGCTCTTCACCCCTCAACCCACACCCAACACTGTCATTCTCCAACAGGTACAATGAATGAAATATCCGTGTTCCCAAGCAAGAAATATAGTGGAATGGTAAGTGACAATAAACATACCAGTGGTTATAATATTGGAATTTTTTAATAAAATGATGGTCTGTCTCACTACTTTTTATGTAGGAAGGCAATGCTACCACAAACAGTTGACTTGTTTTTGAAAGTAAACTTCCCCTGTCTCTGATTTAGGAAAGACCACGCCATCACCCAGACTGGTCTGTAGGTAGTAGACTTGTAAGTGAAATTTATTGGAGAAGGCTCTGCTTACTCTGATGCCTATAATTTTGCAAGTAGGCTTATTCTTATTTAAAATAATTTCGTACTTAAACTAGAAAAATTGTGTTGCCTAGACTCGGCATGATTTCCCATAGTACCTCAAATCAGTATCAAAAGTATTATATAAAAGACAAATTTGTTCTTATGTCTCTTCATGGACAAAGCATAATTCAGTCCTGTAGTGAGCTCCTCACGTTCAGACAATCATGTGTGAACCTTATGTTATTCTGCCCTTTCCCAATATTTAAAAACTGATATCTATCTCTTCAAGAGTATAAGTGTTTTCCTAAGTTGAAAAAAAATTCAGTTTGGGCTTGGCTTGCATTAACTCTATTGAATTCTTCAAATACATACCAGGTTAATGAAGGCTAAACCACAGCGGGCTAAATTTTTTGATAAATATCGAAGTCTTCTTTGATCCTGATAACCCACAAATGTTCAGCATGAGTGAGTTTTCACGGTCAGCATGCAGTGATTTTGATATTCAACTTAAGCTCTAGCCCTGTGTGGTTTATTTTACTTATGTGGATGGTATGCTTAGAGCTAAGAAGCAGGAAAAATTGGAAACAGCACAAGGGTACAAGACATGACATATAAGGCACTTTTTCCCCATTTGGCTAAAAGTCTGCATCATTTACTTGTGGCTTCGAGGGCTCTCTCTCTTTGTATGTGAGTTTGTTTGAAGTAAAACAAACAAAAGCTCAGAGAATGCTTCTTCGTTTTATTTGACCAGCCTTTGACATCTTTCTTTTATGAATTCGTGTCTCCCTTTCCCATCATGACAAAGTTGCTGACCCTGACCAGGGACCAGGTATCTTTCCAGCACCTGGCAACAGGAGGCCCAAGAAGGATGAAGCAAAATAGGGTAAAGGTGTGGAAACAGATAATGCACTGGAGATAACTACCTTCTCTTTCAATGCTTAAGTAATAATAAATAAAAACCTTCAATAAATGCAGTGTAACACCGAAGTTCCTCAATTTTCCCTGAGTCAGAATAAGTATCATCTCCAATTTGTAGGATTCAGAGGAAGTTGTGATTCAAATGGAAAGAGAGCAGCATCTATATAATTTGTATAAAATATATATAGATACCCTGGAAAGGAGCATGGGTGGGTGGGGGGCCTCTGGAGTATTGATCATCTTGTTTTTCTTGATCTTGCTATAACTTACATGGATATGTTTAATTTGTGAAATTTGTTTAAGCTGTACATTATAAATATTTATACATATATTTGTAATCCAGAATTCCTCAACCTTGGCACTATGGACACTTCTCATCATGTAATTCTTTGTTGTGGGGGTTGTCCTTTGCTTTGTAGGATGTTCAGAAGCCTTCCTGACCTTTATCCACTAGATGCCAGTAGTATCTCCCCTCCCCAATTGTGAGAATCAAAAATGTCTCTAGAATCGTTAAATGTCACCTGGGGAAAAAAAAAAAAACCCTGAGAATCTCTGATGTAACTTATCATTGTAAAAGACTATAAGTCAGATGCCTAGGAGAAATAATTTTTTAAGATAGGAATATTACATCATAACCATGAGTAATATTATCAGACTTGGAGAAAATTACGTGGGTTGACATTACTTGAAATTCACGCTGTCTTCAAAATCATTAAAGTTTATTATAGTTTTGATACACCATGTTTCCCACTGCTTAACGTTCATATGTAGCTTCTATAAATCAAATACAGCCAATTCAGAAAAGCTTTTGACAACTGATTGATTGATTAATCTCAGTTTTGAGCAGAATAATTGGCAAGAAAAGGGAACCCATTATAGGACTACATTATTTATAGAAACAAGAGGACTCAAAATTACCTGCAAGACAAATATATGAGACTATTTTCAGTTCTAATAACAAAACCTGACTTTACAAATGGCTGTTGAGGCAGACAAGTAAGTAATTGAAAGGAATGAAAGTTGTCAAGTCTTTAGGCATGAAGAATTACTAATATAAGTTCAGATCTTTTCTACAACTGATAAAATTAGTAGTAACTGGGTTATTACAGAGACAGGCCGAACAAGAAATTCTGAGATAAAGTACTGCGGATAAATAGTCAAACAAAAAGGTGTTTAGAAATGAACATTAACATTCTAGGCAAACACTTTGAAAGGCACAAGACTCACAAATACCAGCAAATCTTGATAACTCTTTTTATTAGGACAAAATGCTTTCCGTTTAAAGGGCATCCAATATGTTTTTGTTTGGCTTTTGTTTTGGTTTTGGTTTTTTGCTATGTGTATTTCTTTATGATAACTTATGACTTGAAAGGAAAAATAATGCCATCTGAATTCAATGTTTTACCAAGAACTGTTTATCAGTGTTTCATTCTGTGCACTCAGAGCATAAACGCTTTCTTTTTTCCTAAAGCCAGATTTGTATCACTCACTTGAGCTGGGCCTGTGGGAGAAACACAGCGTGTATGATGAGCTGATTAATTACCAGAAATCAAATGCCTTGCAGTCCAGAGCTCTGTGCCTGAAAGCAAGCACCAGGACTGGAGGAATGGAGAGACTCACATGCAGGCATGGACAGACAGGAACACCTCCGGGATTAAGTTTCACTGTGGCCCAAAACAAAGAATTTAAGAATGATTGTTTATCCTTGACAATGTCACCTGTGCCAATCTTTTTTTTTTTTTAACAAAAGCTTTCAGCATATGACTTTTAAAGTCAAAGAACCCCTGTTAAATCAGCCTCAAGATTTTGTCATCTTAAAAAAAAATCAGCATGATTTTCTCATTGCTTTTCCACCATTTTATACTCATTTATACTCCTTGAAACTTAGGTAGTAATTCATAATTAAAGGTTAGGATATGTCTTATTTCAAGCCTTGTGTGCATAAATAGAATCCATTGAGGCTGTCTTTTAGGAAGAGTTTCTCATTTAAAGCTGTGTGTATGTCTACCAGGGAGATATAAACAGAGACAGAATAGTATGAAATGCTGGAAACAATATACTGCCAAGCTTGGAAACCTTGGAAGCCATTAATAATCATAGATGGGCAAGATCAGCTTGTCGACAAACTTTTCATGTCTTCAAAGATTGTGGAAATATGCAACTCATTCCTTCAATTCACGCTACAGGTTGATTTCTTTTCCATGCCTAATATCCATAAAACCCCCATTACCAGTGCAGATCCATTTGTATCAGTAGACTGAGGTCAAAGGGTCCAGGACTGAATTCTTATGCAGGCGAGTTTGCCTATTTTTAGTTGCTGTTTTTGTTTTTTTTTTTAATTTTTTGCTTGGGGGGATCATTTGTTCCCCCAGAAACTACTTGTGCAATTTACCTTTGCCTCTAAGAAGCACCCAGAGATAGGATCCACAGCTGTGACGCTATAGTGCTGCTTCACATGGAAGGTCATTTCTCCGTTGTGTTGTACAATTAGAAACCATGGATCCCAGCTTTGCTAATTCAAATCAATGAAATACCTGAGCCCTTCTCTAAAATA
>NW_012153062.1:17218947-17221476 GCF_000956105.1 Propithecus coquereli | reverse complement strand
CCATTTTGAGTTGATTTCTGTATATGGTGTAAGATAGGCATACAATTTCATTCTTTTGCATGTGTAACTCTAGTTTTCCCAGCAACATTTATTGGAGAAACTGTCCTCTCCCCATTGTGTCCTCTGGGTGCCCTGGTCAAAAATTAGTTGACCATGTATGTTTGGGTTTATTTCTTGGCTTCCTATTCTGATCCACTGGTCTATGTGTCTCTTTATTTGCCAGTACCATACTGTTTTTCTTACTATGCCTTTGTAATATAATTTTAAATCAGAAAATATGATGCCTCCAACTTTATTTTTCTTTCTCAGAATTGTGTTGACTCTTCAGGGTCTTTTGTGGTTCCACACAAATTTTAGGATCATTTTTTTCTAAATATGTAGAGAGTGCCATTGGGATTTTGATAGGAGTTGCATTGACTCTATATATTGTTTTGGGTAGTATGGACATTTTAACAATATTAATTCTTCTGGTCCATGAACATGGGATATCATTCCATTTATTTGTGTCTTCTTTAATTACTTTCACTGATGTTTCATACTTTTCAAAGTAAAGATCTTTTACTTTCTAGGTTGAATTTATGCCTCAGTTATTTTATTTTATTTTATGCTATCTTAAATGGAATTATTTTCTTGATTTCTTTTTCAGCTAGGTCATTATTTCTATATAAAAATTCTACCAATTTTTATATGTTGATTTTGTACCCTGTAACTTTACTAAATTCATTTATTCATTCTAATAGGTTTTTACGGAATCTTTGGGATTTTTTTATTCATCAGATCGTGTCATCTGCAAATAGAGATAATTTAATTCCTCCTTTTCTGATTTGTATGCCTTTTATTTCTTTTTTATCTGATTGTTCTTGTTAGTATTGCCAGTACTATGTTGAATTGAAGTGGTAAGAGTGTGTGCATCCTTGCCTTGTACCAGATCTTAGAGGAAAAGCTTTCAATTTCTCCTCGTTGAGTACAATTTTAGCCATGTATTTTTCATAAATGGGCTTTAATATGTTGAGGAACTTTCTTTCCATACCTAAGGTTTTGAGTCTTTACCAAGACAGAATGTTGGGCTGTCAAATGCTTTTTCCATGTCAATTAAGATGATCATATGATTTTTATCTTTCATCTTTTATCTTCCTGTATCACATTGATTTGCATATGTTAAACCAGCCTTGCATGCCCATAATAAATCCCACTTGGTCATAATGTATAATTTTTTTGATGTGTTGTTGAGTTAGTTCATACACTTAAAGATGTTTCAGTTTGACTGTGGTTCTCTCAATATCAAGATTACAGGCTGAGCATCTTCTCAATGATTATCTTTTTATTGTCATATTTTAATAAATTTATTGTTTAGCATGTATTAGGTATTTTCATCAATCTTCACTATACTACTTTAGACTACTTTAGTCTTCTGAGATATTCTTCTTTTCCCTAGTCACCAGCCAACTCAAAGTAGCGTTCAGGAATCACTCACCTATCTCTCATTACTGCTGCAACTCACCACCTTAGAGACTGGCCCATAATGCTTTATGCACAAGAGTGGAAATATGGCATGTGGAAATCAGTAAAGATATTTTAGGTAGCTAGGACAATCAGCACATGCCCAGGGTGAACATTTGTGTCTAAATCAAATCCACAAACATCTCTTTACTATTCCATTGCTTCATAGTCATATGGTTAGGAAGAGTGTATTGGTTGGTAATTGGGGTTTTTTTTTAAACAAATTCTATTGTGTATACTTAAGGTGTACGACATGACGTTATGGGATACATACAAATAGTAAAATTCACTATAGTGAAGCAAATTAACCATCATTGCACATGATTATCCATTTTTGTTTTTGGAGTTTTTTTTGCAGCTGAAAATCTACTCATTTAACAGGAACTTCAAACACAGTCATTATCAATAGTCCTCATGCTGTACATGAGATCTCTAGACTTGTGTCCTCTGACCTATATCTCCCTGTTTTCTCCCTACCTTCCACCCCTTCTGATCACTATTTTATTCTTTTTCTCTGTATATTTGGGTTTTTTTAGATTTCCCACATAAATGAGATCATGCAGTATTTATCTTTCTAAGTCTGGCTTATTTCACTTAGCATAATGTCCTTTAGGTTCATCCACGTTGTAGCAAATGTCAGGATCTTCTTTTTATTAAGGCTGAATAAGATTTCATTGTATATATACACTGTAGTTTCTTTATCCATTTGTCCATTGATGGACACTTAAGTTGCTTCCATGTCTTGGCTATTGTGAATAATGCTGTAATAAACGTGGGAGTGCAGATATCTTTACGAGGTGGTGATTTCATTTCCTTTGGATCTATTCCCAGAAGAGGGCTTGCTGGGTCCTATGGTAGTTTTACTTTCAATTTCTTTAGAAAACTATTTACTGTTTTCCGTAATGGCTGCACCAATCTACATTCCCACCAACAGTGTACCAGGGTTCTTTGTCTCTCCTGCCAAGATTTGTTATCTTTTGAATTTTTGATAATAGCCATTCTAACAAGTACGAGGTGGTATCTCATGGT
>NW_012153062.1:17216356-17218897 GCF_000956105.1 Propithecus coquereli | reverse complement strand
CAATGAAATACCTGAGCCCTTCTCTAAAATAGGTAAATTTTTTAAAAACCAAAGCTATTGATTAAAAAGAGCAGTAGGCCAATCTCTTTCTAAACTACCCAAGCTTGTCTATCTCAGAAAACAGGTGGATTGTGAGCTCTATTAGTAAAACAGAAAATTGCTCTTTGGTACTGACTTTCTTTTCAATTTGCCCCAGAAAGCTCTGCAGCACTAAGTTAGCGTAGGGCAGTGAGATGAGAGATCCTCAAATCTGGGGAAAAGGGGCAAGTCAAACCTGTAACTATAAATGTTTTATGATTAACCAGTGACATGAGCAGGGTTCCTGTTTAAAAGCTACTTCCTTGAGAAAATCAACACCAATGGGAGAACATGTAAGATGGAAATGCTTTAAAATGTTTCTGGAGTTTATTCACCCTTGTTGTCCAGTTCTCTGCTTAGGAATTACCATCTTTTCTTAGTCCAGGAGACTAGTGTCCCCTGGCACAGGAGGGCATTGGGCAAAGGAGGGCACTTCAGCCTGGAGATTAAGAATGGGATCGCCCTTGTTTGGCAGGACACGTAAGATTCCAACTGCCATCGGGATTAATGATCCTTTTGCTGGTAATCAGAAAATCATCCATCTCTTTAAACTTAAGGACTAAAAACATATACAAGAATGGGAATTAGAGAGAAACACAACAGACAGAAACTAGTTTGACTAGAAAATAGAAAAAAGTAGGAAATAACCATGAAAATCGAAATGGCCTGAAAGTTTATCTATAGGACTCAAAAAAAATCAAGCCTTTTAAAAAGTTAAATGACATTAGTTTTCATTGCTAATGTACCTGCATCTTTTTCTTTCATTCATTCCCTTTTTTTCTTGTACTATACTACCTGCCTACCTTCCCTTCTTTCAGTAGTGACTTTAATGAGCTTTTCCTCCATTTGCTGGGAGAATATATTATAATGATGGATGGAAAAGGCAAATAGTTCCTGTCCTTCCTGTCCTCAAGTAGCTCGTACTTACACTCTTGATGCCCAATTTGTTATTGCTATTCAATAAATCACTCCACTGTTAAATGACAATTATTCTCCCTGTTTATCTTTTACTCATATTTCCTTTATTTTGCTTTCTGATTTTTCAATTACCTGGAATGCATCTTATGGATATTAAATATTTATGGGGTTCTCTATATTTAATCTGTGGTGTTGTAATTTTTTGGCAAGTTGGAGGGGATTTGTGAATATTTTCAAGAATGTACAGGTTTAGTGACTTTTACAAAATTATCTTCAATGACACTCTCCTCATTGGACAAATGGTAATGGTTTATGGATGATATCTAACCCTGGGTTGCTTTGATATGATGATATTTTGGAGACATATAAGTCATCATATTTTTTTACAAAAATTACATTTGAGTTTGAAATATATGGTATGATTTCCTCCCTTTCAGCAGAAAATTTACCCTCCTAATTATGTTTACCTTAGGCTAATATTAAAATTGGTTTGCATTCCTTGACATAAAAACTGCCTCAGGGAGAGGGCACAGAAAGAGGGACTTGACCCAGAAACATGTAGACAAGGGAAATGTCTGCCCAGGGGTGCAGATTTAACCTAGATAGTACAGAAAGTGGATAAGCCACAAACATATAACCAAGAGGCACTTGTCTCTAAAAAGTACATTAGAAATCCTATTAAAAATTCTTATACTTGGTAATTTTTTTTTATTCTTTATACTTGTTCAGATAAAGTCACCAAAAAAAAAAAAAACTATTCTTCATTCTCAATTTCTTTATTATTTTCTCTTTGCTTCTTTAGAAAAAAAATTCTAACTTTTGGTAATTCCAAAGCAAGAATAATTTAGTTGGCTTTACTTTGGCAGGAATTTTAGTTATGCTCTCCTTTTCTCATTTTTTGTTTGTTTGGTTACATCCTAGCCTACATGTATTTAAACATAACTTGGATGACATCTCTTTTTCCTATTGTCATCACTAAGTCTCTCTAAGAAATAATAATGGTCCTAACTAAACAGCGCTTTTCTCCGATGAGCTCCAAATGACTTATAGCCATTATCTCAGATGTAGCCCTACTATCCCTGTGAAGTAGGCAGAAGAGAAGTAGTATTATTCTCATTTCACAGATGGGAAATTTATATCACAGAGAGGTTAAATGAATTGTCCAAAGTCACACAGAAAACTATTGACAAAGAAAATTTCTGTATATTCAAGCTACAAAGTGTGTGTCTTTTAGAGCCTACTATTAAATATTTAGAGAATTAGCCATGTTGTATCTTATTAGCAACATACTTCATTGCTAATGGTAGTGCAATTAATGTAAAGACTTCCATTGAACAGTCTCCCAAATTTAAGGAAGTCGATAGTTACATAAAAACATACAGTGAGAAAGAAAAGATATTCTCCTTAGAGTTTGCAAGGTAAAGGCAACCATTCAACAGTAAGGACTTTATGAAGTTCCTGTTATGTGCCAGTTACTATATTCACACTAGGTATATAATTTTGAAGACTTAGTCCCTGCCTCAAAGAACTTAAAGTTTGTTAAAT
>NW_012153062.1:17192181-17212626 GCF_000956105.1 Propithecus coquereli | reverse complement strand
AAGATTTGTCAATGTTATTTATTTTTTCAAAAAAACTGATGCTGGGCACAGTGCTGTGTGCCTATAGCCCCAGCTACTTGGGAAGCCGAGGTAAGAGAATTACTTGAGCCATGTAGTTTGAATACAGCATGAGTTGGGCAACATAACAAGACCCTGCCACTAAAAAAACCCTATGCACACATGAAAAATAAATAATAACAAAAAGGCTCTTAGTTCTAAGTTTTATTGATTCTTTCTATGATTTTTATGCTCTCTATTTAATTCTGTTCTGATTTTTATTATTTCATTTCTTCTGCTAACTTTGGGTTTAGTTCGTTTTTCTTTTTCTAGTTTCTTAAGGCGTAAAGTTAGACTATTTATTTGGAATCTTTCTTCTTTTGTAATGTAGGCATTTATTGCTATAAACTTCCCTCTTAATACCATTTTTACTGCATCCCATAGGTTTTGATATGTTGTATTTCCATTGTCATTTGTCTTGAGATATTTTTTAATTTTCCTTTTGATTTATTCTTTAACCTATTGATAGTTCCAGACCATGTTGTTGAATTTCCACATATTTGTGAATTTTTGAAGATTCCTCAGTTAATTGATTTATAGTTTTTTACCATTGTGGTCTGAATCAATACTATATATGATTTCAATCTTTCTAAATTTGTTAAGACTTGTTTTGTGACCAAACAGATGGTTTATCCTGGAGAATATTCCATTTGTGCTAGAGAAAAATGTGTATTCTGCTGCTGTTACAAATGGAAAATTCTATATATGTCTGCTAGATCCATTTGATCTAAAGTGCAATTCAAGTCCAGTATTTCCTTATTAACTTCCTGTCTGGTTGGTCTATCCATTGCTGAATTCCAGTGGGTGGGATACCACATTGGTCCCAGCATGAGGGGTGTGACTTCTTCCAGTGTGTCAAAGCTCAGAGCCCCTGGAGAAGTGGGGTGCTGCATCAGCTCAAGCACCAGAAGGTATGACTTTTCTGGTGTGTCAGATGACTGAAGTCCCCAGGAGAGGGGATGCCATGTTGTCTCTGGCACCAGGGGCACAATTGTTCCAGTGTGCCAAGGCTCAGGGTCCCAAGGGGACAGGCTACCAATTGGGTGACAGAAATGGTAGATAGAAGGCTCCACAGTTCTTGGACCCTTAGGGTAGGACATGGTTGCAGCTTGGCTCAGGGATGGCATGCTACCATATGGGCATGTTTTAGTAGGAGCAAAACCTCAAGGATGAAGGAAGGGGTGCAAAGGCAACTTACCCTTGAAGCAGGACACACTTCAGCAGGGCTTCAGTTCTAAAATGACACAGAAAAATAGTAGCTTGGGCCACGGCGGAGTGGGGCAGTGTCAGCTCCTTCTCAGAGTAGTGCACTGTGTCAACTCTGGAGAGCTCCCTCACCTTGACTCAGAGCCTGTGAGGAATTGAGGAGTCTCCAGCAGGGAAGACTACAGGCGTCCACAGTAATGATGGAGGCTGAGGCTATTGGTGTCTCTTGCATACCTTTTCCCACGGGGAGTAATCCCTCCTAGTTCCAAGCTGATCCCGGCTAGAAGATGGGGTGACAGAGGTAAGGGTGTTTTCTTCCCTTTTCTATGTAGCCATCCTGGATTTCTGTGCTCTACAGGATTTCTGCTGCTCCTTTGTGTTCTCCTGTGCTCTCCTTTGGTTATTTTGGACAAAGTTTAGCTATTAATATCTATTCACTGTTTGGGTTTTTTTTTTGCTGTTTTTTTTTTTTTTTTTTTTTTGGAATGCCCAAGGGGGAAGAGTACTAGGAACTTCCAATTTTGCTCTAAAATGAAAACAATTTATCTATGTGCATATTCTGATTGACAAGTAAAAACTCACGCATATACAGATAGATATTAAAAGGCAGATTTCCAACCATGGTTTTTCTTTAAAATGCAATGTAAGCCCTATTTCAACTTAAGTTAATAAATAAATCCATCATCTGACTCCACCTTTCTGTTTGTTTGGTTTTTTTTTTCTGTTTTCTTCTAGAAATCTCTTTTATCTATTTTTCCTTTGCTACTTCAAGGTTATAAAAGTGTGTGAAAATATACTACCTTCTAAACAGATAATGCTCTTTTTATTATTTTATTACTGACATTTTTTGGACACAAAGGCAGAATCATAGACAAAAAGATTTGAAAATTTGCTTTAGAAGAAATCAAATGTTCTAAGGCAAACTGCAATGTTCATATTGACTGTATTCATTAGTCAGTATCAACTTTCTACTCTATTTTGTCTACCCAAACCTAAACTTTGATATTTACAAAAGTTAAGGGTCATATTTGTATGCACTCTTCTGCCTTGTTTGTGATCAATAATGTCCTTGCTCTTTAACTATTCAAAAATGAATGCTTCAGAACATTGGGACAATTTACCTTGAGGTGAGGTTTAACTGTATGCCATTGTTCACAGTTCCTCCACTGACAAGTAGTAACTTCTTTCTCTGTGGTGAATACAAAAATATTTAGTCATAATAACACAGGACAATTATTTGAGCTGCTTTCTTTCCTTGGGGGGAAAAATGTACCTAAACTATGATAACCAAACAATCTTCCTTCACTGAGCTTATAAAGTAATTAATTTGAAATGTAAATCTTAAAGAGAGAGAATAGAGATTAGAAGAGAATCCATGATTATATTTACTACTCATACCTATTTTCAGATTTTTTAATTATTATATTCCCCTTAAGAGTTTGTTCTCTAACAGAAAGTAACATAAATCATCAACGAGTCTAAAAATAGTTTTAAAAAATGTCAAAGGAACTATTCTTGCCTTTTGTTTTGGATTGTTGCTCTTGTTGCTAACTGTTCTCTTATTAAGTATGCAGATGTGATAGAAATACAATGAAGTATGCCCTTTTGGTTGTAGATGTATCTAAAAAAGGTCAGGTCTATAGGGCCTGTCATTTGTTTGTGGTTGTAATTGCTGAAAAGGTAGCAAAAGTCTTATGCAGAACAAACTCTTCTTTTTATGATTTCTTTTTCACATTGTTTCTAGCACCAATTAGGAAGGCAAAGTGCAGACTCACAAATCTCATTCATTGTGTATAATGTATTCAATATTTATTATACATCTATCATACGCCTTCACTGTTTTACACACTGAGGATACTATGGGGATGAGGAATCTTGAAATAATAGAGTATATATTCTTGGGGGTTGAGGAGGTGAGCTGGAAATAAAAGTATTTCAGATACAGGCATACCTCGGAGATATTGCTGATTCTGTTCCAGACCACAGTAATAAAGTGAATATCACAATAAAGTGAGGAACGCAAATTTTTTGGTTTCTCAGTGCATATAAAAGTTACATTTACATTATGCTATAGTCTATTAAGTGTGCAATAGCACTTTACCTAGGAAGCAAATATGTGCAAAGGTCAGGATGGATTTATACTACTAACATAAGATGTTAAGGATGATATGAATGTGTCTTTGCTATTTCTGTTTAATAACTCAGTCTGATTTAAAAGCCTTTGTTCTGGAAAATGGTAGTATTGAGTGTGGGATAGTTTCATAACCAGTTTGACTACTTATTAATCACAAAATAATAAATCTCTAGATTAAAAAATTGATTATAATTTAAAAATATACCTAGACAGTTTTTTTTTTTTTTTTTTGAGACAGAGTCTCACTCTTTTGCCCAGGCTAGAGTGAGTGCCATGGCGTCATCCTAGCTCACAGCAACCTCACACTCCTGGGCTCAAGCGATCCTCCTGCCTCAGCCTCCCGAGTAGCTGGGACTACAGGCATGCGCCACCATGCCTGGCTAATTTTTTCTATATATTTTTAGTTGTCTGATTAATTTCTTTCTATTTTTAGTAGAGACGGGGTCTCGCTCTTGCTCAGGCTGGTGTCGAACTCCTGAGCTCAAACAATCCGCCCGCCTCGGCCTCCCAGAGTGCTAGGATTACAGGCGTGAGCCACCACGCCCGGCCTAAAAATATACCTAGACAGTTTTATAGCTGATAATTGGTCTTGCATTTGCCATTTTGATTTTCTCCGATTAATAGTAATGATGAATATTTATTTACAGAGGAATTAGCTAATTCTGTTTTCATCTGTGAATCATATACAGGCATACCTCAGAGATCTAGTGGGCTCAGTTCCAGACCACTGGAATAAAGTATTATCATAAAATGAGTCACAGGAATTTTTTGGTTTCTCAGAGCAGATGAGTTACGTTTACACTGTACTTAAATCTATTAAGTGTGCAATAGCATTATGTCTAAAAGAACAATATACATACCTTAATTTAAAAATACTTTATTGCTAAAAAATGGTAGTGATCATCTGAGCCTTAAGGAAGTCATAATCTTCTTGCTGGTGGAGGGTCTTGCCTCAGTGTTGATGGCTGCTGACTGACTGGGGTGGTGGGTGCTGAAGATTGGAGTGGCTGTGGCAATTTCTGAAAATAAAACAACAATGAAGTTTACTGTATCAGTTGACTCTTCCTTTCACAAAGATTTTCTACATTGCACGTGATGCTATTTGATAGCATTTTACCCAAAGTAGAACTTCTTTCAAAATTAGTCAGTCCTCTCAAACCTTGTTGCTGCTTTACCAGCTAAGTTTATGTAACATTCTAACTCCTTTGTTGTCATTTCGACAATGTTCACAGCATCTTCACCAGGAGTAGATTCCATGTTAAGAAAGCACTTTCTTTGCTCATCCATAAGAAGCTCATCGGTTTAAGTTTTACCATGAGATTGCAGCAATGCAGTCACGTCTTCAGGCTCCACTTCTAAGTCTAGTTCTGTTGGTGTTTCCACCATATCTGCAATGACTTCCTCCACTGAAGTCTTGAACCTCTCAAAGTCATCCATGAGGGTTCAAATCAACTTCTTCCAAACCCCTATTAATATTGATATTTTAACCTCCTCCCATGGATCACAAATCTTCTTAATGGCATCTAGAACAGTGAATCTTTTCCAGAAGGTTTTCAATTTACATTTCCCAAACTCAACACAGAAATCACTATTTATGGCAGTTACAGGTTTACAAAATATATTTCTTAAATCATAAGACTTGAAAGTCAAAATTATTCTTTGATTCATGGGCTGCAGAATGGATGTTGTATTAGCAGGCATGAAAACAACATACTTTTCCTTATACATCTCCATCGGAGTTCTTGGTTAACCTTTCCACTGCTGTCAATGAGCAGTAGAAAGGAATTTTTTCTAAGCAGTAGTTCTCAACAGTGGGCTTTAAAAGTTCGGTAAATAAACTATGCTGCAAACAGATGTCGTGTTATCCGGGTTTCAATGTTTCACAGAGCACTGGCAGAGTAGATTAGGATAATTCTTAGGGACCCTGGGATTTCAGAATGGTAAATGATCACTATTTTCAACTTAAAGTTGCCAGTTGCATTAGCTCCTAACAAGAGAGTTAGCCTGTCCTTTGAAGTCAGGCATTGACTTCTCTCTAGCTATGAAAGTCCTAGACAGCATCTTCTTCCGATAGAAGGTCGTTTTGTCTATATTAAAAATCTATTGTTTAGTGTAGCCATCTTTATCAATTACCTTAGCTAGATCTGAATAACTTGCTGCAGCTTCTCCATCAGCACTTGCTGCTTCACCATGTACTTTTATGTTATGGAGACAGCTTCTTTTCCTTAAACCTCATGAACCAAATCTGCTAGCTTGAAACTTTTCTTCTGCAGCTTCTTTACCTCTCTTGGCCTTCACAGAATTAAAGAATGTTAGGGTCTTGCTCTGGTTTAGGCTTTGGCTTAAGAGAACGTTGTGGCTGGTTGATCTTCTACATAGACAGCTAAAATTTTCTCCATATCAAAAATAAGGCTGTTTCGCCTTCTTATCTTTCATGTGTTCACTGGAAAAGCACATTTAATTTCCTCCAAGAACTTTTCCTTTTCATTCACAACTTGGCTAACGGTTTGGCACAAGAGGCTTAGCATTTTGGCCTGCCTCAGATTTTGGCACGCTTTCCTCGCTAAGCTTAATCATTTCTACCTTTTGATTTAAAGTGAGAGACATATGACTCCTTCTTTCACTTGAACACTTACAGGCCATTGTAGGGATATTAATTGATCTAATTTCAGTATTTTTATGTCTCACGCAATAGGGAGGCCCAAGGTGAGGAAGACAGGTGGGGGGATGGCACAAATCACCATAACAAATATAATAATAGTAATAAAGTTTGAAATATTGTGAGCATTACCAAAATGCAACACAGAAACATGAAGTGAGCACATGTATTGGAAAACTGGTGATAATAGACTTGCTCAAAGTAGGGTTGCCATAAACCTTCAATTTGTAAAAAAAAAAAAATATGCATTATCCACAAAGTGCAATAACTTAAAGCATGATAAAGTGACATATACCTGTAGCGACCATAGCTGTGAAGAAAATAACAGTGATAGGATAGACAATAACTAGATGGGGGTGGGAGGAGTCCCACTTTAAAAGGAGTAGTAGGGAGGGTAACTCAGAAGATGTAGTATTGAGGCTGACGTCTAAATAATGAGAATGAGTTAGCCTGGCAAAGCCCTAGGAAAGGAGTTTTCCAGACATAAGGAAACCAAGTGCAAAGCTCAGAGGTAATAATAAGCTTAGCATGTGTGAGGGAAAGAGAGATGGAGAGAAATTGAGCTATTACATGACATGGAGAAAATGAGGCCAAAGAGTTAGCTGGAGGTCAAATTAGGAGGGCCTTGAAGAGTAGATCCAAGAGTAGATCCAATAACATCCAAGACTGGATGTTATTCAGTCAAAAAGCCTTCGTATAGTTTTAAGCAAAGGAGTGCTATGGTAGGATTTATATATTTAAAATACCCATTTGTCGAGACATGGAAATGGGACCTTAGACAAACGAGACTACAAGAAAGATCAGGAGTCTACCGCAATAGTGCAAGTAAGAGATGACAGTAACTTTAGTAGTTAAGAATGAAATCATGAGAAGTAGTGTGGTTCAGGAAACACTTTCAGATGGAGCCCAAAGGACTTGCTGATGTATTGTGTGTTAGGAGTGAGGGAAAATGACGAATCAAGTATAGCTCCTGAGATTGGGACGCAATCAAGCCAACTGACGCAGAAAACAGTGGGAAAGGATGGGTTCAGGCAGATGGGAAAATCAAGAGTTCTGCCTCCTGAAATGGGGATGCCCTCTTCAATCTGAGAATAATGCAGACATGAACCTCTGGCCACTACTTGGTCACTTTCGGGGAAAAGAGTTTCACTACTTTTAAAGCAGTCCTAAACACCTAACATGCCTCATCACAATTAATTCCCACAATGTTCCTATGAGGAAACTGATACTGCTATACTCTCTACACAGATGAGAAAAATAAGATTTAGAGAGGTTATATAATTTGTGCAGTAACAACAACAACCAAAACACACACACACACACACACACATGGCATTTATACATTGAGAAATCACATCCGAATCTGGCTGGCCCCACAGCCCAGGTTCTGAAATACTATGTGTCAATAAAAGGGCCCCCAGTATAGAAAAAAGTTCACGAAAGTTCCAAGACAGAAAGCAATTCCAAAGTCTCTGGGGAAGGGATCTAGATTCAGGAAGGTTTGCCATAAGGATCAAACGAAATCCAGAAAGTAGATCCAATATCAAAGGCAGACTAACAACAAATTGCCTTTTGGCTCACTCCTGTAACCATGAGACTAAAGAAGATAAATTTCCTCTCCCTGGGAAGAAAATTGTTGCAAGAACTAGAGATGGCACTTAATTTGCCAGTTGGCTGTTAAGTGGTTCCAGTTTTACGTAGTGGAGAGATGCTCATTCAGGAATCATTCAGTCAGTTTGAAGGCAATTTCCGCTTTTATGCTCGTCATCATCGATTGGACAGGACATGAGTAAGTTGCCCAAGCAGTTGCTCCCATCAGGGCCTAGCCAGGTCTGATGCTAGGTAGGATATTGAGAATGAAATAGTTAAACTAGTTTATCTCAGAGTTTTGAGCTGCTATGGCTGAAGGAACGCATGTTCAGTATTTTTGTATTGAAGTAGCCTGTTCCTATTTCTCACCAATATTTCTCTTTAGATGCTCTTCAGAAAGAGATTTCCTTCTAAAAAGAGTTTAAACTATACTCCTGTAATTATGATAAAGTAGAGATAGTTGATTACCATATACGAGGCAAGGCAGAGCACTAGGATTTGAAAGATAAAAAACAACTTTAGGGCTACTAAATAAGATTACAGACATTTTATAATACCTGGAAGAATAATCCATGCTACATCATAAAAGCGCTTAAGGTCCTATTCCAATTCCTTACGTAAAGAGACTTAAAGATTTATATCTGGAGCATATGCTATAATTTATCAATATGAATTAATCAATTGATAACATTGTTAATCTTATACTAATTAGTTAAGTCACTCAACAGATATTGTGTAAGTACTTAATAGGATTCAGACACTGTGCTGCGTGTTGGATGTAATGCTGGACAAGATCTTTGAATTCTTGGAATACATAGTTTGATGAGGGAGGCAAACAAACAGCATATAATTTCAAATCCTGATAAGTGGAAGGAAGTAAAAATAAAACTCAGTGGGAGAGTGTAACAGGGAAGACCTAGTTTAGATTGGTTAATTTAGGAAGGTTTCTTTGACAAGGTGAAAATTAAGCTAAGATCTGAAAGAGAAGGACTCAGTCAAATGACGAGTTGGGGAAGGAGGAATGAAATGCAGACAGGTCGTACAGCTCGTGCAAGGACCAAGAATCTGGCAAATTCAGGGAAATTGAAAATCATGGGTGTGGCTTGAGAGAAGTGACAGGTGGAATGAGACAAATTTGGAGAATAGGCGCGGGATCATGAAAAGTCTTACTAAAACGTGGACATTTTAATTTGTTTGTTTCCAAATGCAAGAGAAATCAAGAATGTGGCACAATCTGATAGAGGTTTTTAAAAGACCATGCTGGCTGTGATGTCAATAATGGATTAAAACAGAGCAAGAGGAGAAGTAGAGAGACATGCTTAGGCTATATTTTAAATGAGAAATCGTGGTGGCTTAGCCTAGCAGGAACAGCGGCAGTAGACATGGGAAGAAAAATATAGATTAAACGTTCATTTTGAAGGTAAAACAAACAGGGCTCCATGATGTATCACAGCTAAAGAGGAAGAAGTGAGTGAAAACAGCAATTTCCAATTTTCAGGCTTGAACTCATGGATAAATAGAATTAACATAAGGAAAACCGACATTGTTTTTATTCTATTATTCAAATTCAGTTATTCTTATTTAAATTTTTTATTGTTTTGCCAAATAAAATGGGAAATTGTCACTCTCATTTTTGGCTGAAAGAATGAAAGGCACTTTCTGCAATGGCCTTATGTAAAGTGAGCAGCCAGGCCTTCGTGTCTTGAGAGACTTTTTCCTTCGTCTTCCTGGGGAAGTATTGACAGGATTCTCTTACCACTCCTCAAGCTCAGGCCCACAGAACGAGACTGTTCACAAGAAAAGACTCTGGAAGGATGGCGTGCAGAGGGATAGGTGATTGGCCTGATCTAGGAGAAAGGGGTTACACTCCCCAGGGATTAAAAGGGTTCCAAAACCAAATAGAAATTCCTTGCTGTTTTTACTTCCATCTCCTCCTCTCCCTCCATACACTGTGATAACAAGTCTTAGAGAACAGTATTCAAACTTCGTTGTTCATATGCTCTTAAATAATATAGTAAACTATACCTATACTTCCTCACACATCAAATTAATATTTTTCAGCACGAATTTAAATAAGTTTATTTTTGATAATAAGAAATAGAAAATATAAAATGCTCAAAATAGAAGATGGTATTTTATCAGAATAAAAAAAACTCAAATATGTTTGATAAAATATTTTAAAAACCACAGATTCTGAAAAAAGTCACATAAAATTTATGTCTAAACTTTACTCCATGTATCTTGATAATTTTGGTAGTCTCAAAGAAGATTTCAGTTACACTGAAAATAATCATTGCCTCTAATCTCAACAGCTTTGGCTGTTATAAATTCAGAATGTTCCCAAACAAACACAGATATCTCAATGCTAACATAAAAGTTAACTCCGAACAGAAATATGTTTAATACTGAGAAAGAGGCTGGGCATGGTGGCTCATACCTATACTCCTGGCACTCTGACAGAGGCAGGAGGATCCCTTGAGGTCAGGAGTTCGAGACCAACCTGACCAAGAGTGAGAACCCCAACTCTACTAAAACTAGGAAAAAAAAATTAGCTGGCCAACTAAAAATAGAAACAAAAAATTATCCAGACATGGTGGCACACACCTGTAGTCCGAGCTGCTTGGAAAGCTGAAGTAGGAGGATCACTTGAGCCCAGGAGTTTGAGGTTGCCGCGAGTTAGACTGATGCCACGCCCTCTAGCCTGGGCAACAAAGTGGAATCCTGTCTCAGGAAAAAAAAAAAAAAGACCAAGAAAGACAGAAAGTCCTAGAGTTTAAAATGCCTTGATTATTAGCTAGTGAGTTCCTGAAACACCTGAGGTCTTTATATCCCAGGGTCATGCATAAGAGCAAATTATGGGAAAGGTGAAGAACATGTCTTTCTTTTGTAAAGTGAAGGAACTACTGTAAATTCAGGTTTCTTCTCTGGATAGTCAGTTCTAAAAAGGGTATATATGGAAGTTGAGGTTCTGAAAATTGACTCCCTTAAAAACATCTATGCGTGCATATGTCTTAGAAAGTTGATACTTGACACCAATGTGAATTCCTTTACTGCAGATCATACTGCCTCTAGTATACAATTTCCATTATTATGTTCCTGAAGTTCGAGAATTTGATGAACTTGAGCCTTAGTGGCACTGGACTATTGTGCTGTCTCTTAGGCGGTATCTATTTTCCAAGCTTCTGCTTCTGCTCAAACATACTGAATAGTAATTTGTGTGACAAATACCTTAAAGCTTTGGTGTGAAAGGTAATATGCATGATATAATACACAGCATATGGATATAGTAGAGGCTTAATAAATAAATTGGATAAATACAACAATGTACATAAATCTAAATAAAGCCCTCCTCCGTATTTTTGCATATAAAAATATACATGTAAAATAGTAACAGAAAACAGTTCTCTACAGTTTTCGTGCTATGAATTTTATGAGTTCTGTTCAGTTTTCAGGACTTTGTGGACATTTCCGATATAATAATTACATTTTCAAGTAAGAGAAATAGCATTCCTTCTTTTTTTCTTTGCTTTCCTTCTATTTCTTTTTGTTTTTGTTTTTAACTTAGCAAGGCTGTCTTGGAGCTACCCAATCATCAAAAGAAGGGGGGGGAAAGGAAATTTTTAGCCTAGTTATTAAGAGGATGCCAAAAAAGTATCTATTTTTTGTTTAAAAAGTTTTATATTCCTTGGAACAGAAAATGTTAGATATACTAATGTTTATATATATATATACACACATATGACTTTTTGTTTTTACTTTTTTTTTGCTCTTTTAGAAATCATAATTTCAGCTAAGGTCCTAAGAGGTGGAAGATGGCTATTAAAATATGCCCCTAAGCCCAACTTACAGTTTTTTCATTATCCTATTAATGGGGTGTGTTTGTGTATGTGTGTATGTGTAAATGTGAATCCTTACACATGCACTTAGACGTGGGAACTTCTATGCCATGCCTTCTTCCAATTTGAAACTTATTCTAAACCCATTCTTAAATGCAACATATCATCTTATCTAAGTGTTCCTTACACATACTGATCAACTAGATATAGCTACTGAATAAATGTATGATACTTAAGTACAGTAGCTTTGACTGGTTATTTTGTATAATGACTTCAAAAAGCCTTCCTTCCACCCCTGAGTATCTGACTTGAATTGGAATTCAAATTTAGCTTTATTAGAGAGGTTTTATAGGAAGATTACTTAAGTTTTGACCTTCTTGAACCCTATTTCTAGGTAGAATCTGTAAAATATTCAATTTATGAGCAGCTGGTCAGCACATCAACAGCATATGTTGAGTATATTTATGAACAGAACACTAGGGGCTATAGATAATCATGAAGGAAGCAAAGGATTTAATTCATTTTCTTAAGAAAGTTACTTTCTGATGAAAATGACAAGTATAGCATCTATTGATCTAGATATCTTTCACTTATGTAACCATAACCAGAGTGATTGCATGCATAAAATCAAAATAATAAAAAATTAAGAAGACTAGACATTTAAAGGATAAAAAAAGAGACAAGAGTACCCATAGCAGAACAATAAATGTTGAACCTTGAGCCTTAATCCTGGCTCTGGTTAAACTGGGCGTATTGGTTGAGTGGATTTAAAATTAAAGGAATATAATCACAGAGCATGAAATATCTTGGCAAGCCTCTATTTTATACCAAGGATTTTAAGAAACATCTTCCCAAAATCATTCCCCCAAATTAGAAATATAGCTGTTTCTAAGTAAAATGCAGAAATATTTTTCATCAAGGCCAGGGTACTTCTCTATGTTAAAAGCTGTTCATAACATAAGTGCACATATAAGAATAACATCTATTGGATGTCGGGCAGGGGGGAGGGAGAAGGGGAGGAGGGGGTAGGGGACGGGTATATGCATACACAAAGAGTGCAATGCGCACCACCCGAAGAATGGACATATTTGAAACTCGCACTTAGGTGGGGAGGGGGGGCAAGGGCAACATACGTAACCTAAACATCTGTACCCCCATAATATGCTGAAATTAAAAAAAAAGCCATTTATAGTGATATTCAATTATAAGAGACCAAAACAATTGTTTTAAGAATTATTAGATTTAAAAAATATGTCCCCAACAACAGCTATTAACACTCACTCTTCACTCCCAGATACACAAAGTTACCCACATCCTTCAGCCTTATTTATTTAAATTCGTGAAGTTCATTTTAACCTTCTACTGTAGTCCGACTATCTAATTTCCATATTCATTACTCAGTAAGGAGTCTGATCACATTAGATGTTATACAACCCTCTTAAGCACGGAAAAAATAACTTTTTGTGTCATGACGCCTACTTAAACTTAACTTTAAAACACTGTGGGAGATGCTTAATAAGCATCCACTTATTTGAATGGAGGAAGGAGGAGTCCAGAGCCATATCTGAGGGCAAAATTGCATATTCATCACTTTTCCAAATTTGGATATACAGATGAATTTCTCAGTGTTTAATTGCTCAGTGAAGCCTTTCCCAAGAATCCCGTGGAGTCTAAATGATAAAGAGAGAATTAAAGGACTCCTTAAGGTTGTAAGCTTCCCTCAGCTGGTCCTTCACTTTGCCCAAACTCTGTTATACTCAGAAGACACTCTTTACAACAAAGTAGAAATTCTCGGGAAACATGGATGAATGTCACAGAGCAGCATGCCCCTCCTTTGTATAATATAAGGTATGAATAAAACCACTTTCATGCCAGAAACACCTTTCAATAAAAAATATAATATACTAAAAATACTAAAATTAGAAAAACTACTAAAGGGTCTTGTTCATGACCCTTTAGCAGGCCTTGAGGTAAATTTAGTAGGTTCAGATTGGTATTTCAAGAAAATGAAATAGAATACAATGTTGCACTGCACTATTAATAAAATCATATTCAATATTAACTTTGAGATTTTTGTTGGATTTTGAAGGGTAAGTATTGTCTCATAAAACACTGATCTCAGGTACATGCATGTACTTGTACATGCAGGTCACAAAGTAAAATATATGTTTTACTCTGAGTAGATACGCTTAAAGTTTAAAAGTCTTATTAGGATAAAGTATTATATATTTGGGAATTTCTTGTGAAAAAATAAACATGTTGCCTAAGACTGGACCAAGAAGAATGACTCTGGAGCACTTCCCAGAGAGAGAGGGTCAAGGCAAGGGGCCGTATCTTGGAGTTAGGCCCATCAGGACACAGCATCGGCATCCTGAGAAGTGAATTCCTAACGAAGAGAGAGGTGGAAAGGTTGGCAAACTGAAGCACCACTTACATGAAAATTTTTCTCAGGATCCAACCTGGAATGATGGCACAAAGTAGGTGCTCAGAAAGTCTTTGTTGGAAAAATGAATGGCTATAACCTTGAAAGGTTATATTTTGCATAAAATTTCCAGTATTACTTCAACTAAAACACAGAACTAGATCTAAGTGACCACTGCAACAGATTTAACCTAATCACCAGGATTGTGAGACAAATTTCTCTAGAGCTGTACACCTCTACATCTTTAGTCTTTACTAGTTCTCAGGTAGTACAGGCAACATTTGTCAATAAAAAAATAAATTCCAGAAATTGAGCTGGGGAAATAAGTCCAAATCACTTGAAATGGCTTTTTTTAAATTAGTCAATAAATGTATCTAACCTAGTGAAATAATGTATATAAACAGAAATGAAAATAATAAAGTAAATATGGCATTTTGTTAATAATTTTTAAGAAGATTTGACCTAGAGTCACAGAGTTGATCATAATGCCACTGTTAAATGTATAATTGATATAATTCTGTGTTTCACATTTTAATCTCAAAATAAAATTTTACTGTCTATAATTAGCATTGGAACATTTAAACAATTTAATATTTAGCTTATTCATAAGTTAAATTTATTTAGTGTACAAGAATAACCTAAATACTTGAGAAGGTATGTTTGTTAGTCAGACATTGAAATACTAATCAACACCCAACATTTATCTGGAAAGAGACGAGAGTCATGGATTGAAGGCAAAACCTTTCATTCATTAAGAACTAAAATTCTGTTCTAAATCCTATAAAAGAATAAAAAAATGAAAACTCAATTTTTAAATATCTCCACTTTTCCTTCAGCCCAACAAGGCTCCACTTTCTGTTTCCATTATGCTTTTTGGATCTTTTTCCTTTCTTCTAATCAATCAGCAGGTACATTAATCAATGTACAAAATTGCCACAATTGGGTTGAAATACAAATTTAAATACATAGATTATGATCTCAAGAAGGCTATGTCTTAAGTAATTGACCTAGTTGGAGAGAAAAGACATACAGTACTAATAAAAAATATAAATAACAATATAAGAGAGCCTCTGATAAAGTGCAGGCGTGTGCTGAGACAAGTTCTGTAGGAGGTCAGACGTGGGGGCAGGGTTGCAAAGCACGAGTTGGTTTGGGCCTTGAAGGGCTGATACTAATCAGAGGGGTTGAGTCATAAGGACAGATAAATTCCAGGCCAGAAAAATGGAGTGAACAAAAGCACTGATGTTGAAATGCATTCAACATGTTCAGAGACTAAAGAATACATTTGTCTGAAAATGACAAAGAATCCGTAGAACAGGTACGAAAAATAAGGGCAGCAAGGTAGGTGAAGAAAGATGCTAGCCGTAGCATCTAGAGTACTGAACCCTTCCAAGACAATCTATTCCACCTTCAGCCTTTACTAAAGGGAAAGATCTCACCTACCTTGTTCGCATAAGGTGATCTGAACCTGCCATTTTCTCTCTTTCTCTCTCTCTCCCTCCCTCACCCGATTGGATCAGAGTTGAATTTCTGACACAGGATGAATTAATCCACTTATCTGTTCCAGAAACCTGCAACAGGAATATTGTGAGACTGAGCCATTTAGCTCTGGGAAGCAAAACAGCAAGACCATGGAACTGGAGTCAGAGCTGTGGCAAACCAAAGGCATGTGCAAACAGTAGTTATCATGGGGATGCAGAAGCAAGTGTCCTGCAGAGGAAACCTGAAGGAAGGAAGAAATGGAGCCAATATACAGAGAAATACGTGGTAGAATGTCTAAATGGGTGGTCTCTGGTACTAAGCCACCAGGAATCAATCCCAGCTCTTCCTCTTATAAGCATATTGACATCAGGAAAGCCACCAAACCTCCATGTAAAATAGAAGATGAAATAGAAAGAGTAATTATCTTTGGGCTCGTTATGAGAATTCAGTGAGATAATATACAGAAAGTGCCAGGCACCTGGTAAGTAATGTTAGCTGCTATAATTATTATTATTTTTATTAAACCATCACTTTCAAGTCCTGCCTATATTTCCTGCGTGGGGATCCTTATGGTCTTGTTACCACCCAGCCAGTTTCATTGCCTGCTGCCCAAGAGGAAAACAATACCCTGAGACAGCAAATGTTACAGGAAAGGGTATAATTCCATATAGTGCTAAATGGGGAGATGGGGAGAATTTCTCAAATCTGCCTCCCCAAAAATTTTGGAGAAAGGGTTTTTGAAGACAGTTTGGCGGGCAAAAAGCTATGCAATTGGGTCTGCTCATTGGCTGGGTTCAGGGTGGAACCATAGGCGTGCAGAAATTGTCTTCTTTGTTGACCAGGTTTTTGGGTGGGGCCACTGGTCTGGGTGGGTCAGCCATTCCACCAGAATGCGGGGCTGGAAGAGATCTCAGAAACTTTCTTTAGGTTTCGGAAAGTTGATGTTATCTGTGAAGAGAGTTGAGAGTCTTTGTGACCACCAGCTATGTGACTCCAGAGTGGCAACTACAGAGAAGCGAACAAGGGGACAATGACTAATTATTATCAAGCAAATGAAGAGACAGTGGATTATTATCATTATTTTTAGCTAGGCCTATGCCTTTGCAAAGATTTTAGGCCCTTACCCCAGTTCTCTCCTTGCACCCCTTTATGGAAAAGAGTGGGTTTCAGTCTTAACATTAATTCTCTACTCCAAACAAATCTTTTTTTATTTGTTTGTTGAGCTAGTTTGAGCAGTCGTATTTTCTTTGCTACCAAATACTTTCTGACCTGAATGATTTAAAAAATGAGCTTGAAACAAACAAGAAAGATCTTGAACATTAGATAAAGAAGTTTGGCTCTCTTTCCCATCTTGCAAGATGGTGGATGAAAAAGTTGAGAAACCAGATACTAAAGAGAAGAAACCTGAAGCCAAGAAGCCCCACTGCAGCCGACAAGCTGTTCTCCTCAGAGGAATCAGCAGATATTTCCAATATGCTATGTATTCTAGAAAGACCATGTACAAGAGGAAATATTCCGGGGCTAAATTCAAGGTTGAAAAGAAGAAGAAGGAGAAGGCCCTCGCCACTTGTTACAAAACCAGTTGGTGGTGACAAGAATGGTGGTCCTCGAGTGGTTAAACTTTGCAAAATGCCTAGATATTAACCAACTGAAGGTGCGCCTCGAAAGCTGTTAAGACACAGTAAAAAACCCTTTAGCCAACATGTAAGAAAACTGCGAACTAGCATCGCTCCGGGACCGTTCTAACCATCCTTACCGGGTGCCACAGAGGCAAGAGGGTTTTCCTGAAGCAACTGGACAGTGGCTTATTACTTGTGACTGGACCTCTGTCCCTCAGTTGAGTTCCTCTGTGAAGGACACACCAGAAATTTGTCATCACCACCTCCACAAAAATAGATACCAACAATGTGAAAATCCCTGAACATCTTACCGATGCTGACTTCAAGAAGCAGCAGCTGAGGAAGTTCAGACACCAGGAGGGTGAGATTTTCCACACAGAAAAAGAGAAATATGAGATTACAGAACAGCAAAAGTGGATCAGAAAGCTGTGAACTCCTAAATTTTACCGAAAATCAAGGCTATTCTTAGCTCCAGGGCTACTTGCGATCTGTATTTGCCCCGATGAATGGAGTTTATCCTCACAGATTGGCATTTTGAATTTTTACAAAGAACCTAATTAAGTAACTGAAAGATACAAAAAAAAAAGATAAAGAAGTTTGAATTCAGAACACTGAAATTTCCTTCTTCTAGACCTTCTTCCCTCAATGAACACATTTCCCAGAATTCACACAAATACACTGAATCTCCCACTTAACCCAAATTGTAATTTGGTGAAATGTGGTAAAATAAAAAACTTTACTTAAAAACATTTTAGCAATTCTTTTCACATATCTGCTCTTAATGAATACAGTTTGAATGTGAGGATTTTGTGAATCTTTTCCTGAATTTTCAAGATGATTAGAAATAAAGGAATTTAAACCAGGACCACACTCAGCCTTTTCTGCGTGATCATTGTCAACCCACAATGATCAATGTCAACCCCCTATTCAAGAAACCTATTATAACTTTTCATTCCTAAATGAGTATAAGAAACTCAAGTTTCCTGAAATGATTTGCTCAGAGGTTTGTGCATTTATCAACAATCTATTACAATGTATTATTCTTTGCATACTCTATTCCAGGTAGGCTCACAGATGGAACCTGAAGACTATGGTAGGATTTTACCACATGATTTTAAATTATTTTATTCAAACAATCAGTTTCACCAGCTGTAAAAAGATATTCCTCTTTAAGTAGGTGTGTTTGCAGTTATTTTGGAGGGAAAACTTTTCAAGACTAAAGTAGTTTTGGAAATCCATTTCAGATTTTCATGTGAGTTATATTCAAAAAATAATGACTCTAACATGGCCATCTGTTAACAGTTTGTGGATAAAACTGAAGTCTGCAAAGTTGATTATTCTTAAAGAATTAAAAAAAAAAGGTAGCCATATTTCTAGTATTATAGCTTGCTCTGAATATGATAATCCTAATTAAAATGTTTTCTCACACTTATTTGAATTTAAGAGCAGTTTTTAGCAAGGTATCTTAAATTTACTCCATAATACTAATAACACAGAATTTTTATATCAAAAAAATCATATAAAAAAATTATATTTACATTCTACTCTCTGTCTCTAAATCCAAGTCCAACTATATGTTAGTAAATTGATACTAATTTTTAAATATGACTTTTTAAACTTTATAGTAAGCTTACATTTACAGAAAAGCTGCAAAGATAGATTTTCTGGTGAAGAAAAGCTTCACCCAGCTTCCTGAATGTTAACATCTTACATAACAATGTTACATCTTTTGAAATTAATAGTACAATTCTATTAACTGAGATAGAGACTTTATTCAGACTTCACCACATTTTCCAAAAATGTCCTTTTCTGTTCATAGATCCATTCCAGTATGCCATATTATATTTAGTCATCATGTCTCCTTAGGCACCTCAAATTAGTGACGGTTTCCTGGTCTTTTGTCATTTTTCATCTCCCTGACACTTTTGAAGAGTACAGGTCAGGTTTTTTGTAGAATGTATACTATTTGGGTTTGTCCAATGTTATCTCATGATTAAACTGAGCTTATGGATTTTGAGGAGAACATTTCATCCTACCATGATGTACATGATGTCAACATGATGTCTTCCCGGTGATGTTATTAATAACTTTTATCACTTGGTTAAGGTAGTGTCCACCAGGTTTCTCCATTATTTTTCCTTTTCCATACTGTATTCTCTGGAAGCAAGTCACTAAGTTCAACCTGTATCCAAGGAATGAGGCATTAACCTCCTTCTCCTGGTGGAAGAAATATCAAATAATTTGTAATATTTAATAAATATTTGAGTGTAGACACTTTGAGGCTGTACAAATATCCTGTTTTTCCTTAAAGTTCTACCTACTAATTTTAGCATTTAATGGTAAATTTTCCTGCTGTAATTATTACTGTGACATTATAATTGTGATTTTCTATTGCCTCATTCCTTGTACATTTATTACATGAAATTCTTCTGTGCATAAGATGTAGTCCTTCTCTATTATTTATTTATTTGTTTATTTGTTTATCTCCGTATGAATTTATGAGTTCTTGTGTTATAATCTGGCTTAGTCCATTTTATGCTGCTATAACAAAATACTGTAGACTGGGTAATTTTTCATGTGAGTTATGTTCAAAAAATAGTGACTCTTACATGGCCATCTGTTAACAGTTTGTGGATAAAACTGAAGTCTACAAAGTTGATTCTTCTTAAAGAATTAAAAAAAAAAAGGGAAGGGAAATTTATTTTCTTATAGTTCTGAAGACTGGAAAGTCCAAGGTCAAGGTGCTGGTAAGTTGGGTTGTCTGGTGAAGGCTACTCTCTGCTTTCAAGATGGTGCCTTGTTGCTGTATCCTCCAGAGGGGGGAAATGCTATGTCCTCACATAGAAGAAGGCAAAAGGGCCAGAGGACCAACTGCTGTGTGAAGCCTCTTTTATAAAGGACTTAATCCCATTTATGAGAGAGGAGCCCTCATGGCCTAATCACGTCTTAAAGGCCACACCTCTTAATATTATCACATTGGCCATTCAGTTTCAACACCAACTTTAGAGGGAACTCGTTCGAACCCTAGCATAATCCAATACTATTATTATTTGTTTATTGCTCAAAATGTTGCAGCTTTGGCCATTGGGTTCTCTTTTAGGTTAGCACTAGTTTCCTTTTGATATGAACCCATCCTTCTTTTTTTTCCTTCTGTTAGTACTTCCTTTCTACTCCAAGTTAATCTTGTACATTTTCTACCCCATCTCTAGAATCAGTTATTTGTCTAAGTAATCTTATCCCCTTTGATTAGAGAATAGTGTTTAGGAACCAAGACTTGTGTGCTAGCTGTGCTTATTGCTACTGGGGTGTCACTGCTTAGCATATATCTCAATGGACAAAGCTAAAAAATATATATGTGATGAAAAAATGCTCAACATCTCTAATCATCAGGGAAATGCAAATTAAAACCACAATGAGATATCACTTATCTCCAGTGAGAC
>NW_012153062.1:17186081-17191551 GCF_000956105.1 Propithecus coquereli | reverse complement strand
GGGGGGAGGGGGGGCAAGGGCAACATACGTAACCTAAACATCTGTACCCCCATAATATGCTGAAATAAATAAATAAATAAATAAATAAATAAATAAATAAATAAAAGAAATATATATGTGTATACTAACCTGTGCATGGAATTATTTCTGTATTTATCTGTCTGCGTATATTTAAAATAAATATGATATCAATCTGATATCTCTGACTCTGACAAAAATTCCAAATGCAAATTTTAAGTCAGCACAAATTTCATTCAAATATCCATACATTTAGACCGAAATTTTTAAAGCACTCTCTGAGTCCTCAAAGAGATTCAATTAGGTTCATTGTTGCAGAAAATTTTATTTTATATTACATTGAACTTATTTGAAACATAATTAGTAAATGTCACATAGTAACCAGATAATTATTTTAACTATATATTCATTCCATGAGCATTTAATAAGCACTTACTTAGCACTGAGAGAAGCAGAAATAGAATTACAAGGCCTTTTTCTTCATAGAGTTTTAATTTAAAATAATATGCATTGTTTATATTGTTTTAGCTGCCTGTAATTTATTAAGTTTTGTTGTATGCATTATCACAAACATACCCACAAAATTATTCTTGCTCTCAGAATAGTTGCTGTAAGGGGACAATACAAAGGTATTATAAAAGTGTTCCTTCATCACATGAACATATTGTATATCAGTGTAAAATCCAATTTTTCCACATTTAGTTTTCTTTTAAAACACTTCTTTTCCCAGTTTTATTTTCCAATTTTCTAAGTTCTCAATAATCATTCAAATAAAAGTATTGAAATGTTTATTTGAATAAGTATTTAATGTAATTTGTGCCTTGAAAAACTGATCAAAACTGTCCCAACAGCTTATATGATATTAGGACAAACAGACTTTTCAGCAATCTCAGTTGGAAATGAGGCCCCGATACCTATATTTGCTGTATGTACTTGGCCTCTTGGCTGCCAAACACTTGCCCATCTGTTTAGATGGCAGGTTGCCTATTCATAAGTTGGCTGCTGTCTTGTACTATGACATGAGCTCCAGCCAATGACAGCGAACAAAATGCTTCAGGAGGCAGCTCTTCTTACAGGAGGTCCTTTCTCATGCCAGAGTTAGAGAAGCAGTTGGCATCCCGCATTCATTTAAACTTTGTTACACCTGTTGACACTTTCGTGCCAAAAGCAGACAATGCAACAAATGAACAACAGAAAGCACAAAGAATTTAATGAAGCTTAAAAATAACCCTTCTTACCCTCTTACAAATAGATGGTCAATTTCACTGCTGATTACTTGCACAGTTGACATTTAATTAATAGTAAATAAGGGTTGCCTATTAAGTGACCAGAAAAGAGTCTGCAATAAGGTATCCTACATCTTCAGGATTTGGGCCCTTATCACTCCATATTGTGTTATGCAGTGAAAGTCAATAATTATACTAAATACCTCTTTTGTCTATCTTTTAAAAAAATGCAGACATATGTCAATCAAAGAACATCCCTTTTAAAATAGCTTTCTTTTAATGGAGAATTAAGGTAATTATTCCAATGATTCAGACTCCCAACAGCACTGAATTACTTAGGTTGTCTCTTTGCTAGAACAGGTAAAAGCTACTGGGTGAGAGATGAGGGAGATGCATTGTAACACTGTTTCAGAACTTCAATTTCATTTTAGCAAACATCAGGTGTCCATTAAAAATATATATATACCAATAAAATGTATGCTCAAATATAGTAATAAAATGTGTTTATTTATGATTATATATATTCTTTCTATTATTTTCATTGCCTGTAACTTATTGAATTTTGTTGTATGTTTTGTCACAAACATACCCCTGAAATATGTCTCTGTAGATAAAATGAATTGTGTTTTCAGCAAGTGCTTTAATAAAGAGAGAGCACAATTCTCCTCTTCTCCCTCTGCCCCCACTCCTCTTCGAACTAACATGAAGCCAGCATATCAATTTTCTATTCAATATCTTGGAGATGATTCTGGGAAATAGGAAAAATATTCATTTGCAATAATAATGATAGAAAAATAATTGAACTAGCAATACATAATGTCTCAAAGGTTGTCAGGAATGGACGGAGTATCTAGTTCCCTGACATGCCCTTCATGAATCATAATGATCTCTTCCCTGCTTATTTCACAAGTCAAACAGCAACAACTAGCATTTATTGAGGACTTATTGTTTATCAGACCCTATGCTAAATTCCTTTAATCCATACCCTACTGAATATTCAAAACACCAAGTGAGATAACATTATCTTGAGTTCACAGATAAGTAAACTGAAGCACAGTGAGATTAAATAACATGCCCTGGTACAATAATAAGTAAGTGACACAGTGAAGCTTCAAATTCAAGCAGTCTGTCCTTTGGGCCCTCAATTTTAACTACTACATAACTCCATCTCTTCTTTCATTATTTTTATTTTATACTCCGTGTTCCAGTGTATACTGAAATTTTTGAAGTTCTTCCAACACACCATTCTCACTTGAACCCACTTCTTCTGCCTGAACTAATACCCTCTCTCCATCCCATTCACTTCTCAAGGATAACTTTTACTCTAGGTCCCAAGATTGCTATCACTTTCTTCCTTGGTTTGATATCAGTACCCTCCTTGATCTCTCAAATTTATGGTCAATGTTTCTTCTGCCTGTTCCTATTATATACTTCTAACAGCATTTTTTATGTTGCATAGAAACTGAGTGAATTAATTTCTCTCTTCCAATCTAGATTATAAGTATTTTGAAAGGGAAGACTCCATCTATCTTGTTCAGTTTGTACCCATAACACCTAGCAAGTTGAATGACATCTAATAGAGTCTCAACAACTATCTGTTCATTCATTCAGTCATTCAACACCTACTATATGACCTGCAGTGTTCTAGGGCCTGGGGCTACAACAGCAAATATGACAGATAAAATGTTTGCCCCATAGGGCTTACTTTCTCATTGAGGATTGGGCTAAATAATGAATAAAAAAACAAATAAAGTATGCTGTAGCTGATGATAAATGCTATGGGGAAAAATAAGACAGTGAAGTGGGATAGAGTTTGTCATGAAGTTGAAGACTTTAAATAAGGCAGTTAAGGAAAGCTTCACAGGGAAAGTGACATGGGAGAAAAGACTGAAGGGAATGAGGGGTAAGCTATAATGGTATCCAGGAGAAGAACTGTTCAAAGCAGGAAAAAGTTGAAGTCCAAAGTCCTAAGGCAGAAGCATAAAGTGACTCAGATTTAGCATTATGGTAGTCATTGGCAACCTTGACAAGAGCAGTTTTGGTGGATTGAAAGGAGTACTCTGCCTGGAGTGGACACAGAGCAGAGGTAAAAAGGACTTTATCCATAAGGGCATCAGAGAAATGATAGTTAGAGGTGGAAGGGGGTTTGTGAGAAGATTTTTTTGTAAAGATAATAGAAATAACAGCATGTTTATATGATGATGGAGAATCCCAGTAGAGTGAAATCTTGATGATACAGAAGAGAGGAGAGGATTAGTAGAGCTATGTGCCTGAATAAGCGGAATGAAAGGGTGGCTTTGCATAGAAGACCTCAAATAGCAGTTACTTGATGAAGACAGAAGTTTATTTCTCTTCCATGTAACAGTCAAGGTGAAAGCAGAGCAGATCTATGATGTAAGAACCCTAGAGTCATGAAGGAAAAAGGTAGTTTGCGTGTCCAGAGGATACTTGTCCATGCTAAGGGGGGGAAAAAAATCTAACATGGAAAGGATACCAAGTGTGAATTAACCCCAAAACAATAAACGCCTAATTTTACTCAAAAATATGTTTAGTTCTCCGGCATGTCAAAATGAAATTGATCAAATTATGTTTATTATGAGGTGGGGTAACTAAAGATGGGAAACTAAAGCATGGGGAAACAGATCCTGATGGGGACCCCAACTCCTATACTTATTTTGCATGTGACCTTAATCAAGCTACCTTATTGATTTAAGCTTCAGTTTCCTCATGTATGAAATAGGGTTAGTACTAATTCAGGCCTCATTTTGTTGTTAGAAAGACTCAATATAAAGTAGTTAGGCTAGTGCCTTGCCATAATAAGTGCTCAAAAATAATAGCTATTATTGCCTTAACCTGGATAAAACTCCATAAATAAAATTAGAATCAGGAGTTTTTATTTTGTTTATTTGAGCATCTCTATAACAATGGAAATATTGAATCTATCATGTGCTTTTGATTCCAAGATTATTATGAAGATAGTATAAGTTATGAGGAAATTCTAAAGGGTGACGGTAATAAGAGTACCCAATCATCTTTTTATGAAATCTTTGTGACTTTTCCATCCCACTTAGGAGTTTCTTCCTGAATAAATCTTTGAACTGTTTATGCTTTAAGTTATTAATGTAGCAATTATAAACTACACAGTTATTTTTCTGTTTACATGTTAGAGACAAAGAAATATTCTTGAAAAATATTTACAAAAAAAGCTTCATACATTGATAGATGACAGGTAGGCAGACAGATGGTGTAATCTATTAATATAGAGTTGTATAAAATTGAAGTTCAAATTCTGACTCTACACAGATTTTTGACTAAGAGGCTCTTTCTGTCTGAGTCTCATTTTATCCATTTGTAAAATGGGAATGTTGCTAGTAGCTTGTAAGGAGATTGTGATGAAATGAAATAGCAAATAATAATTTCTTTATTCAAATCCTGGCATAATGTATTTTCACTTAACTTACATCTCCTTGTATATGACTATGTATCCAGTGAGGGAGGGGCTTTGTATTACTCACCGCTGCATCCTGAGTGTGCATCTCAATGCACAGTACCTGGAATACCCGGTGCTTAATAAATATCTGCGAATGAGGGCATGATGCCACTAATGAGAATCTGACAATTTTTTGCAAGTAGTATTAAAACAAGACACACAGCCTGAAATCTTTTTGATTTCTGTAATTCTGTTATGAGGAAGCTTCTGCCACTTTGCACACCCTCTGCTTCATTGTTTTTGGCTGAAAATACGTGATCCCTATTTTTGTTTTTTGCATGTCAGGGTGACCTAGCTGAAATCCTTTCCAGGCAGTTTGTACCAATGCCACAGGGCTTGAAGGTGTGCTGTGCAAAATCCTTGTGTTTCCTCTGCCCGTTGTGTTTGGATAACGCAGCAATTATTCATCCTCCACAATAGCAGTAGATCTGTTTTAATCTGAATCGTAGTATATGTTGCTTTAAAGAGGAAACCTGGTCAAGATCCATTTGCTTAGCGCTGGGAAACTTTTGCAGCTAAGAAGAGAAATACTGCGATGCTGAGAATAGCTAAAAGACTGGGTGTTTTTGTCTGCGACTTTACCAATAGACCACAGTACTGAAGGATGGTAACTACTACTGCTCAGTGGTATGCACTTAACTTTTTGTAAATGTCATAATAAAGAATCAGAAATGGATTATTTTATATTTAGCCTTTATTCCCTTTGCCTTCATCAGAATACTACACTCCATTTTGT
>NW_012153062.1:17175358-17184043 GCF_000956105.1 Propithecus coquereli | reverse complement strand
TTTTAAATTTTTTCCAATTTTTGGCAGTGTCTTATTAATTTATAATTTTTCTTAAAAAGGAGAAAAATAAAATGTGTGGCAAGTTGTATGTGAAGCTAACCCAACACCCATTTCCAGCTTTTCCTCTCTTGTTTGCCTTCCCTTTAGAAGCTGAAGGAACCCAACACAACTAAAGCCTACTTTTCACAGCCTCACAGGGAGGGAGCAATGCCCATACGAGAGAGTTCTGGAAAATAAGACATAAGCAGACATCTACTGGGATCTTTCTGGGAATAATGTGCTTTCCTGCTGAAAAACAAGACTGATAACTATTGGTATTTCTTTTCCCCTATTCACCCACCTATTTTTCCAGCCTTGAATGGAGACTTCATGCTCATACTAGAGCCTCTATCTAAGAACCATGAAACAAAGTCTAATGCTGATCTTGATCTCATTTAGCTACTCAGCCAATACCAGAATTTTGAGACTACTATAATGAAAGAAAAATAAATCTCTATTTGTTTCAATCACTACTGCACATATAATCTGTGTCTTACAAGCAAAATAATTTCTCTTTTATCCAATATGACACATACAATCTCAAAATTATTGTGAGTCTGGTATCTTTGAGTCACTGTATGAGAAAACTTTTAACAAATTTAATCTTGTTCGCCAAATTCTTGAATTGCAGAGTAGTTTGAACACTTTCGCTTTTAAATTTACTAGGGATGTGCTATTTGCTCTTGTTAGTTTAAAAAAAAAAAAACTTAAAGGAAAGTAAAGATTTTTAGTTGAAAAGATTAGTGTTGTCATTAGACATGAATTGGCTCTCACGAAGATTTTGATGATGAAAGAACAGATGAATCTCAAGTCAATGATTATGTTTCCCCTGTATGTATACCACTTAGCTTTACATATGCAAAGACATAGGCTTGACAAAACACAACTGTGATTTACAAAACAAAGTCACGTGCGTTTTCTAGTTGCTGATTAGTTTCATAAGTTTCCAAGTCTAAACCGTCAGCAGAAATGCTTTCTAAAAAAATTGGAGTAAATAGGTAGCTGTTATTACTGGCATGTTCAGGGAAAATATTCCTCCTGATTATGTGTGTGTCTTAGAGATTACTGGGCCATGTTACCAAGTTAGCTAATGCTAACTTTAAAAATAAAATAATTAAGATATTTTGTACATTCATAGATGGTTCAAAAGCAGAAAGAGAACATAAATCAAGGAAATGTCCTCATTTTTATCCAGTCCCTTTGAACTGTATTAAATGTAGGATTGCTATTTTTATTTTAACAAGTAAAAGGACATGCTGTCAGAATGGAGATAAGATTAGAACATTCTACCAAATGAAGTATTTCTGACTCCTAGTTCCTGTTCATTCTTTCTGCCTGAGAAGCAGCAAAGATACCACCCACATTGTTGCCTTACTGTTTTTCTGAAGGTCATTCAGCCAAAGGATTTTTGAATGGAATTCTCTCTTTTACAAATGATTTGCAATTGTTTTTCTTGGTAAAATTAAAGGTTATATTTCTTCATTAGAAAATATTCACTTTTGCACTTTTATGTATCAGAAAAGCAATATCTCACTCTCCTTTTGCATGTAGCACCCATGAGAATGCTGAAATCCGTAATCTCTGGAAGTGTGCAGAAGATCTAAATGCATCAAAGAAAAGAATCTGAATTAAAAGACCTGCTGGTACAGGGTATATTTCCACTAATAATTTTGAAAACCATTTTAATGCTCCTCTGACACCATCTTTTCTCTTTACGAAAAAACCCGTTTTTATTCTCGCTGTACAAAACTTCCTGGAAGACCACTTGTCTTTCAGGTCAGAGTTTAACATTGAAGGTCGTTCTTAGCCAGGATGAAAAAGGTTATCACAAAAGATAAAACAGAGGTATTGGGTGTATTTTGAATTTATAGTCATCGTTGTGCTATGCAGTATTTTAAAAAGCTTTACTAAAAATATCAGCTTTTGAAAATATTATTTTGTAATTACATGCTTATAATCTTATTTTATTAAAACAAATTTGAGTTTAGCTGCCAAGATTCATGAAAATCATCTTTGACTCAGCTACTATTCTCAACATTTCTCATATGAAAATAAAATGGAAGAGGAAAGGGTGGAGAGAGATGGCTGAATAGAAACTTCCATCAATTGTACCTTGGCAGGAACACCAAATTCAACAACTATCCACGTAAGAGAACACCTTCAGAAAAAAACAAAAATCAGGCAAGCAATCATAGTACCTGGTTTTAACATTATAGCAAGGAAAGAGGCACTGAAGAGGGCAGCAAAGACAGTCTTACATTGCCTGGGTCACCTAGATCACCTATGCCCATCCCGGGCAGTGTCACACCAGTACCAGCACTGGGGGGAAAGAGGATCTGTGGTCCCAGGGGTGGGAGAGTGAAGTGATTATAAACATTGCATTGGAACTCACAGCCACCTGTCACAGGAGACACAGCACAGGGCAGAATTATGTTGGCACCCACAGAGGAAGCATTTAGACCAGCCTGGCCAGAGGAAAATCTTCCATCCCAGTGGTAGAAACCTGAATTCCAGCTAGCGCCAACATCACCTGACAAAAGCAACCTGGGGCCTAGAATAAATTTGAAAGTCAATTAGGTCACAAAGTCTGTCTGCAGTCCTAGGGCACCTCAGTTAAATACAGGGAAGAGTTTATGAAAAATAAGGGCTATAAAACACTGACGTATACGATCATGGAGGTAACAGAGTCATCTTTACAGAATATTCTCTAGAAAACTGCCATATAGGATGATTTAATTTCTGTTAAGACTGGAGTTGGGAGAATAAACTGGTGGCTTACCAAAGTTCCTTTAAAAGTTCCAGTGGATCTATGTCATATTTCATTTATTTATAACTCTTATTCATAAGTTATGAATACCTTTTAGAGAAAGTGATTTTCTTATATCTAAGGGTCCTTAGAAGTTGCTAATGTTATGATTTGCTACAGATTTTATGTTAAAATAATTATTTTTAGATATAACATCATATCATCCACAAACAAGAATAATTGGACTTCTTCCTTTCCAATTTGGATGCCCTTTATTTCTTTCTCTTGTCTGATTGCTCTAGCTAGAACTTCCAATGCTATGTTGAATAACAGTGGTAAAAGTGGTCATCCTTTTCTTGTTCCTGATCTTAGAGGAAAGGCTTTCAGTTTTTCCACATTCAGTATGATACTAGCTATGGGTCTGTGGTTTCTGGATGACGTGATGTTGTATCTAGAGAAATCTAAAGAGTCTACGAAAAAATATTAGAACAGATAAACAAATTTAGTAAAGTTGCAGGTTACAAAATCAACATACAAAAATCAGTAGCATTTCTATAGCCCAATAGCAAATAATACGAAAAAGAAACCAAAAAAGTAATCCCAAGACATCAATCTAAGACCCGAAGCTAAGGAACTATTAAAAGAAAACATTGGGGAAACATTCCAGGAAATTAATTTGGGCAAGAATTTTTTGAATAATACTCCTAAAACACAGACAATCAAAGCAAAATTGGACAAATGGGATCACATGAAGTGAAAGAGCTTCTTCACAGCAAAGGAAACAATCAACAAAGTGAAGAGACAACCCACAGAATGGAATAAAATATTTATAAACTACCCATCTGACAAAGGATTAATAACAAGAATATATAAAGAGCTCCAACAACTCAATAGGAAAAAATCAAATAATCCAATTAAAAAATGGACAAAGGATCTGAATAGATATTTCTCAAAAGAAGACATATAAATGGCCAACAAGTATATGAAAAAATTCTCAACATCATTAGTCATCAGAGAAATGCAAATCAAAACTATAATATGATATCACCCCAGTTAAAATGGCTTTTATCAAAAAGATAGGCAATAACAAATTCCGACTAGAATGGAGAAATTCCGACTAGAATGCATTATTGGTGGTAGTGAAAATTAATGCAACCACTATGGAGAACAGTATGGAAATATCTCAAAAATCTAAAAATAGGACTATTTTATGACCTAGCAATCCCACTGTTATGTATATATACAAAAGAAAGGAAATCAGCATATTCAAAAAGATATCTTCACTCCCATGTTTATTGCAGCACTATTCACAATAGCCAAGATTTGGAATCAATGCAAGTGTCCATCAATGGATGAATGGATAAAGAAAATGTGGTACATATACACAATAGAATATTATTCAGCCATAAAAAAATGAAATCCTGCTGTTTATGACATGGATGGAGCTGGAGAACATTATAATAAGTGAAATAAGCCAAGCACAGAAATACAAATCTCATATGTTCTCATTCATATGTGGGAGCTAAATATTAAAATAGTTGATTTCATGGAGCAGAGAGTAGAATGATGGTTACCAGAGGCTGGGAAGGTTGGCGGGGGGCCAGAGGGGAGATAAAGTGGAGATGGTTAATGGGTGTAAAAATATAGTTAGGTATTAATAGTTAGATGGAATGAACAATATTTGATAGCACAACAAAGTGACTATAATAAACAATGTTTATGGTATACTTTAAAATAACTAAAAATGTGGAATTGGAATGCTCCTAACACAAAAACATGATAAATGCTTGAGTTGATAGATACCCTAATTATCCAATTTGATTAAAACACATTGTATGTCTATATCAAAACCTCACATGTACCCTATAAACATATACAACTAGGTACCCATAATAATTAAAAGAAAAGAAAACTAACCAAAAAGCAGCACTGCAAAAGCAACAAAAGTGAAAATAGACAAATGGGATTACATCAAACTAAATAGCTTCCATACAGCAAAAGAAACAATCAACAGAGTGAAAAGATAATCTATGGAATGGGAGAGAATATTTCTAAATCACACATCTGATAGGGGGTTACAATAATATCTAAAATATATGAGGAACTCAAACAACTCAATAGCAACAAAACAAATAACCCAATAAAAATGGGCAAAGAACCCGAATAAACATTTCTCAAAATAAGACATAAAATGGTAAACAGGTATATGAAAAAATAAATAACATCACTAATCATAAAGGAAATGCAAATTAAAACCACAACAAGATATCACTTCACACATGTTAGGATAGGATGGCTATTATAAAAAAAAGAGAGAGATCACAAGTGTCGGTGAGGATGTGAGGAAAAGAGAACTCTCATACATTGCTGGGAACATAAATTAGAACAGCCACTATATTATAGAAAACAATATGGAGGTTCCTCACAATATTAAAAAGAGAACTACCATATGATCCATGCATCCCACTTTGGGGTATATATTCAAAAGAAATGAAAACAATATGTCCCATGTTCATTGCAGCATTATTCACAATAGCCAAGATATGTAATCAACGTAAGTGTCCTCCAATATATGAATGGGTAAAGAAAATATGGTATAGACAGTGGAATGCTATTCAGCATCAAAAAAGAAAGAAATCCTGTAAGTGAAATAAACCAGGCACAGAAAGACAAATATGGCATGATCTCACTTATATGTGGAGTCTAAAGAAGTTCAACCCATAGAAGCACAGAACAGAATGGTGGTTATGAGAAGCTGGGAGCAGGGTTGGAGATTGGGGAGATGTTGGCCAAAGGGTACAACATTTCAGTTAAATAGGAGAAATAAGTTCAAGAAATCTATCATACGCCGTGGTGACTACAGTAAATAACAATGTATTGTATGTTGAAAATTGCTAATAGAGTAGATTTTAAGTGTTCTCATCACAAAAAGTGATAAGTATGTGAGGTAATGTATATATTAATTAGCTGTATTAAGTCATTCCACAATGTATACATATTTCAAAACATCGTGTTATACATAATAAATGTACACAATTTTTTATATGTCAATTAAAGAAACAAGTAGCACAATCAAGAAAAGTATCTGAGAGGAAAAGCCCTCATATTTTAATGTTACCTACTTAGGGATCAAAATTTACCTTTCAACTACATAAGATTCCACCATCAGCACCTTCAAAGATGTTTAATTATTAAGTAGCTCACGCATGATTTGAAACTCTCCTTTTCTTCTTAGTTTTTGCTACAGAAAATTCCCCCAACTGTATCTAACCTACTGAAATGTTTGTGCCTCAGAGGTGTAAATAAACTCTTATATGTATGTTAGTGTTCCAGCGGGCATTAATAAACTAAACAGATTCTCACCGTAAAGTAGAAATTCTTTCTTAGGAACAATGAGTAAGGAAATATTCAATTTGCCACAGGTAATTACAGACAAATAAGAAAATAAATAATCTTATATGTTTTTGTGAACAGATACTTGATCGTTCCAATAAATAAATTCAGTAAATTTTAACAAGCAATATAATTGTTTCTGTTAGCTAATCCTTAATTTCATCCATGAAATGGGAAGAAATGCCTCCTATAACGGAGAAAAAATAAGAGGGATAAAAATTGAGATGGCTTTATCAGCAAGAAAAAGTATTTTAGCACTATGTCATCTCTGGCATTTTTCTACAGACTAGCCACTGAGACAAACTGGGGAGTAGGGTACAGTGCAAGGAAGAACAACTTAAATCTATTCTAAATTCTAATTATCCTAATGAAAAGATTACAATGTTGAAATAGGTCAAAATTTGAACTCTGGGGAAGTGTTGCCTTTTTTTTTCTGTGCATAAGAAATAAAACAGCATCAGGTAAAATGGACTTTGCTATGTTTGCAAACTTTATTAGAAATTAGCTGTTTCTAGGGAGCTAAAACATTTCAGCTGGTGCCAAGACAGCAGAAGGGAGGAGCCTTTGTATTTTCAAAGAATAATGAAACCAAAGAGTTGCAGCCAAATTTTGAAGAGGAATCCAAATGGTGTTTGGGGAAAAAATGACTAAATGAATTACCAGTGGCTGTTTGTCACCTCCCAAAGCTCTGCTGCAGAAAGACGTTACTGAATAGCTTTTATAATCTTTTTTTGTTATCCTTTTCTTTCAAATCAAGTCAAGCAGAATATAGTTAAAGGCTTAATTTTCACTGAAATCTTCTGTGTGAAATTAGACCTTCCAAATCCAACTTTTTCCAGTCGCTTCATTTTTTTTAAACAGTAAGTAATCAGTGTTTAATTACTTGACTTTTGCATGGTACAACCTTTGAGACCTTGCTGACTTACTTACTGAGGCTACAAGGTGTATTACTCTGAATGTTCAACGACCCTGGATGTCTTGTTAGCACTAACAATGCTAAGATTAGAAATGGGGAAAGTGGACTGTAACATGCTCTTGGGGTATACCACTGCATACAATATAAAAGCCGTAGATTATTTAATTTTGTATGTGACTGGACACAAAGTAGAAACAGAAACATAGTTCTATGTTTATGTTTTTACTGATGATTGCAGTTTCATCACTACTGACTAAAGCTTGAGGCCTTCAGATGAGAGATATTGCTTTGTGACTACAAAACAGAAAATTAAGAGAAAAGTTGGCAGAAGTTCTTTTATTCTATCATAACAAATACATAATTCAGAACCAAATTATGTGCTTTAGTAATTATTTATAAGCTATATGTTTATGGTAAGTGTATTCCCTCTTTTATTTAAAGTTTTACAGATGTTGGCTAAAAGTGGAAGACTTTATACTCACCCAAATTAAAATTCAGACTTTTAAAATTGTTTAACAGACTCTACCTATGTAAAATGTACAATTTTAATAGTTTGTTTCTTAATTTTTAATCGAATATCAAGATACCAATTAAGCCAATATAAGGAAGAAAATTGTAGACTGTTCAATCCATACTGGTAATGAATCAAAGATTTGTGTGTAATTCATGGAAAAGTGAATCAAAGATGTCATGTGGTTTTAAAATATGTCATTTCTACCCTACCTACACCAAAAAAAAAAAAGAAAAAAATTTGAGATTCATTGCTATCTAGTCCATTTGTTCTATTATAACAAAATATCATAGACTGGGTAATTTATAGATAATAGAAATTATTTCTCGCAGTTTTGGGGGCTGGGAAATCCAAGATCGAGGCACCGGTAGGTTTGGGGTCTGGCGAAGACTCGTTCCTGGTAGATGGTGCCATCTAAGTGTCCTCACATGGCAGATGAGCAGAGGAGAACAAACCCACTCCCTCAGACCATTTTATAAGGGCCCTAATCCCATCCATGAAGTTCTGCCTTCATGACTTAATTACCTCTTAAAGGCCCGATCTCTTCATACTACCACATTAGCAATTAAGTCACAACATACGAATCTGGGGAGACACATTCAGACCACAGCAATTGCCTGCAAGCATAAACACATATATAAGATCAAATAGAAATAACACATCAAAAAAAAAATCTCAGAAATGATTACTTTGTTTTGGCAAGGGCTTGCAAATTTAGAATTGTTGGCCACCTATTTTGATACTTCATGTTTAATTATTATTTGTGATAAATTGTGACCTGTTTCTGGTATTTTCTTTTCCAAAAAATTTTTTGACCTCTACTGGAACATGGTAGTGGCACACCCTACCATCATAAGCATCTGTCATAACTTGCATAGATAGAAATTCAATACCCAATATTCCATTAATGCTTTTCTCAATATTTTAATTTGTGTGTTTTAAGTCAAATCTTTCTAGAATAAGTCCACTAAGAAAATTTTACCTTCATAATTCTTTTATTCTGTGATTGTAACTGGACTGTAGGTTCTTTGAGTGGGGAAACCAAGTTATCTGGTTAATTGTTCTAGCCCGCAAAGGAAT
>NW_012153062.1:17173934-17175178 GCF_000956105.1 Propithecus coquereli | reverse complement strand
AAAAATGGACAAAGGATCTGAATAGATATTTCTCAAAAGAAGACATATAAATGGCCAACAAGTATATGAAAAAATTCTCAACATCATTAGTCATCAGAGAAATGCAAATCAAAACTATAATATGATATCACCCCAGTTAAAATGGCTTTTATCAAAAAGATAGGCAATAACAAATTCCGACTAGAATGGAGAAATTCCGACTAGAATGCATTATTGGTGGTAGTGAAAATTAATGCAACCACTATGGAGAACAGTATGGAAATATCTCAAAAATCTAAAAATAGGACTATTTTATGACCTAGCAATCCCACTGTTATGTATATATACAAAAGAAAGGAAATCAGCATATTCAAAAAGATATCTTCACTACCATGTTTATTGCAGCACTATTCATAATAGCCAAGATTTGGAATCAATGCAAGTGTCCATCAATGGATGAATGGATAAAGAAAATGTGGTACATATACACAATAGAATATTATTCAGCCATAAAAAAATGAAATCCTGCTGTTTATGACATGGATGGAGCTGGAGAACATTATAATAAGTGAAATAAGCCAAGCACAGAAATACAAATCTCATATGTTCTCATTCATATGTGGGAGCTAAATATTAAAATAGTTGATTTCATGGAGCAGAGAGTAGAATGATGGTTACCAGAGGCTGGGAAGGTTGGCGGGGGGCCAGAGGGGAGATAAAGTGGAGATGGTTAATGGGTGTAAAAATATAGTTAGGTATTAATAGTTAGATGGAATGAACAATATTTGATAGCACAACAAAGTGACTATAATAAACAATGTTTATGGTATACTTTAAAATAACTAAAAATGTGGAATTGGAATGCTCCTAACACAAAAACATGATAAATGCTTGAGTTGATAGATACCCTAATTATCCAATTTGATTAAAACACATTGTATGTCTATATCAAAACCTCACATGTACCCTATAAACATATACAACTAGGTACCCATAATAATTAAAAGAAAAGAAAACTAACCAAAAAGCAGCACTGCAAAAGCAACAAAAGTGAAAATAGACAAATGGGATTACATCAAACTAAATAGCTTCCATACAGCAAAAGAAACAATCAACAGAGTGAAAAGATAATCTATGGAATGGGAGAGAATATTTCTAAATCACACATCTGATAGGGGGTTACAATAATATCTAAAATATATGAGGAACTCAAACAACTCAATAGCAACAAAACAAATAACCCAATAAAAATGGGCAAAGAACCC
>NW_012153062.1:17160024-17162639 GCF_000956105.1 Propithecus coquereli | reverse complement strand
AATACATAATACAAATATTTCTTGGTGATTATTTATGATATATGCATTAATGATAGGAAAAGGCTCAAGAGTTAACGGTTTGACTAATTTTGGTTCCATTCTCCATTCATCTTTCCTGCTCATTTTTCTCTCCTTTTCAACTTTGGAAGGAAAGAGTCAATGGTTTTTACCATCTCTTTGTCTGTCCATCTATTATTTATCAATCTACATCTTGGGTGCCTATTGTTGTTGTATTGATATTCTATCTAGTGCATATTGCAAACTTCAGAGAAACAGGCCTTAAGAGCTTACTATCAGAAGGCCTTGATTTAGCAGATCCAAAGGGAAAGGATTTTCAGGCACAAGGGGCTTTGTTGTCTAGTGAAATAACAGAACAAAGAAAACATAGATGAGCTAAGAAAGTTCTGAAAAATAGGAAGAAAATAAGATATTTAATTCATGTTGTCAAATTTCTGAGAATAGAAAGAAAATTGATGTCACCTCTACAAACCATATAGTTTCCCAAAGAAGTTGCCTCTAATGAAATCTTCACTGGCTTCAAAGTTGTCTTTCAAAGCACTGTTTTACATTGGTGGAGCCATTTTATACTATGTATTCATAAAATACTTATTTTGGAAGTCTCACATTTGGGGAATTTCATCTATAAGAAGATACAGGTTCATTGGATTAATAAAAGTATTATAGAGCAAAGATGTAACCATCATAAAATTAGTTTAAATATTTTACCTACTTATCGATCAAATCATTGACAAAAATAATTGTATGAGTTAGTTACTATTATAATGAATACATGAACCCAAGGTAACTGAGGTTCAGGGAGTTTAGATAACTGGACTAAGGATCACAGCTAATCTATGTGCCAGAGTTAAGATTCAAGTGCAGATCTGGAGAGATAAGAAAAGAAAGAGTTACAATGAAACTACAAGGGGTAGGGGAGGGGTGGTGCACACACACATGCAGGGTTGGGAGAGGGAGATTGGAGGAAGACCCAGACAGGCAGATATAACCCGGGCAAAAAGAGATTGGTGAACTTTTGAACCCTGCTGGTATACAAAGCATACAATCATACCCACCCACTCAATTCTGCAGGTAATACAATCACAGTTCTCAGAGTAAATAATGTCTAATCCCCCTGGTGTGTACTTCAAATAACTTTATTTCATTGGTATTAGTTCCTTATTTTTTCAGTTGTTTCTAAGTTGTTAAAATATTTGTTATCAACAGTATTACTTTGAGCTTTTATGCTTTTAAAGATAAGGACCAATAGTTGAAGTTTGCAATGAAAAACATCTACTAATATACTAAGAATACAGAGTTGCCTAATTTGTGTTTTTTAATTATAACGGCATTTTCTGCTTCTATTTCCCAAATGTAAATTAAATGTTTGGTTATTTAATTTAATGTGAATTAAATAATTTGGGTAGGATATAAAAATTGAATAAAATAATTCTTTTTAGGGACAAAAAGTTACTTTGTTACACCTTTTACTTCATAGGGCACAAATAAGAGAGGAGAAAAGCAAACGCTGCCTTGTTCTTCTAATACGTTTTTGTCTACCTAGCATAATTTGCATGTTCATTGTATTTTATCATTTTTATAAACCACTAGTACTACTCAAATTTATAAACTTGTACCAAAAAATAAAATAATAATTTTCAGAGAAACTATAGCTTAATGAACATCTATTTTTCCTCCTCTTGTCTTTATCAAAACTTTTACCAATATAGGAAAAAAATCACATATAAGAAATTGTGATGATTAAAAAGATGTAAGCACACTGGAAAAGAGTAATGCTAGCTAAAAATGCTAATGTTTACCAATTGCTTCCTACTTACCATCATTTGCTGTATATTATTGAATTTCACCTACCTATATCCCTTCCCATTTTGCAAATGAGAAAAAAGAGGCAAAGAAAAGTTATTTGGCCAAAATGACACAACTAGTAATAGTAATTAATTGTCAGAGATACAAACCTTACAGAAGTCCACGTGACTTGACGTTCTTTCCTCTGTGGAATGTAATCCTTTGTAATTTAAACAAATAAAATTATATTTCCAATTCAATGCTCTTGGTTTTCTGCTTAAACTATTTGAAAATCAAAAATAATAATAAATAAAACTATTAAACTGTTATAAAGTAAATGGAGGGATTTCTCTATAATGCATGGCATTCATTTTTTTGTCATACAATGTCAGATTTACATATAATTATAGAATTTATAGTATAGGACACTGTATATTACAAAGTTGGAAACAGTAATTTAGAGGTGAAACAGACACAGATGAGTTGTGGTAGAAGATACTATACTCTATGTAGCTCAAAAATATTAAAATTTAATGCATTAGCATCCCTATATTGAGTAAATTTCATGTTATATTTAAGGATATTGAGAAATTATATTTGAAGAATTTTATGAAACATATTCATGCTTCTGGAGCACTAGGGTAAATTAGTTATCCAGCATACCAGTGTGAAGCAATTTGGGAAAGCATTTAAATTATATTTCTGGAAAATATGTAGCTGCTTTCATACACACGGACAAACACACCCCTAGTATTTCATCCTATATAATACATATTTTTTATTTATGATATAATTAAATGTGCAAATATTTT
>NW_012153062.1:17152479-17159769 GCF_000956105.1 Propithecus coquereli | reverse complement strand
TTTTAAAATATGCTTTGTGTGTCTGTGTGTGTGTTGGGGAGAGGGAAAGAGGGGTTAGATTACAAATTGAATACTTTGAAAACAGCAGTAAAGCTTTCCTCTTTTTTTCTCCCAAATCATATTTTTAAAGTTAGTTAAAATATTCTTAAATACAATAGTTCTTAAATACAATAAGTTCTGAATATGTGTTACATAAATGAAAGTTTCTTTCTCTGCAGGATAAATTTCCAAAATTCTTTCTTGGTATATACTATTTTGAGTTTCTTAGTGTCCTTCTGTTTGGATAATTTGGAAATTTAAACTCAGAGCAGCTCAGCTTTAATAGTATATTAATATCTATTGACATTTGTCTTAATTTACACATGCTATTATTAAAATCTTTTATGTAATATATGTGTGTATGCATATATGCAATACCATTCTTAATTTAATTTGTGAATAATGGCTTTTCCTAGCTATATAGGAAAAGAAAATAATATATACGAAAAAAAACAGTTTGCAAAACAATCTGGCATTTTGGGGATAAAAGATTGAGACTGTGCTCCATCAAAAGAAGACTTGCGAGCGCCGCCCGGATATCGCGCAGGCCGCTTGCACCATGACGATCTGGACTTCGGAGCATGTCTTTGACCACTCTTGGGAGACTGTTACCACAGCTGCAATGCAGAAATACCCAAACCCTATGAACCCGAGTGTGGTTGGAATTGATGTGTTGGACAGACATATAGATCCCTCCGGGAAGTTGCACAGCCATAGACTTCTCAGCACAGAGTGGGGACTGCCTTCCATTGTGAAGTCTCTTATTGGTGCAGCAAGAACCAAAACATATGTACAAGAACATTCTGTAGTTGATCCTGTAGAGAAAACAATGGAACTTAAATCTACTATTATTTCATTTACAAATATGGTTTCAGTAGATGAGAGACTCTTATACAACCCACATCCTCAGGACCCAGAAAAAACTATTATGACTCAAGAAGCCATTATCACTGAGAAAGGAGTCAGCCTTAGCAGTTACCTTGAAGGACTGATGGCAAGTACCATATCTTCAAATGCTAATAAAGGCCGAGAAGCAATGGAATGGGTAATACATAAATTAAATGCCGAGATTGAAGAACTGATGGCTTCAGCAAGAGGAAGCATAAGGACTCCAATGGCAGCAGCAGCATTTGTAGAAAAATGATAATACAAGTTGGTAGACAACGTTGGGTCCCCCAGGTCTCTCCAAGCTGGCAATATGTTTATTTGTTATTTAAAAAATACAACTATATTTTAGGTAGAATTTTTTTTTTTTAATAAGGTGATTTAAGGCTATGTGACTTTTGATCAAAACAGAGATACAGGGCTTCTAAATAAAAGGGATCATGTGAAAAAAAAACAAAAACAAAAAAACGAAGACTTGCTAAGTAGCTTCTTTAGGTAGAATAAAAACATTACTTAATTTTGCCCCAATTAGCTACTTGTGAAGAAAAAAAGTCACTTCTCATGTGAATAGGAAAATACAGTTGTATTAAGGGAAACTTTTAAAAAGTATTTCTTACCCAAATATTTTTAAAACTTTGCCTTCTTTTCCAGAAATGAAAAAAAATGTTACTAGGCATACATGAGATAAAATGTTCTGATGAAATATCTATTAACAGATGACTTAAATGGGCTCAATGCCAGCAAAGAAACAACTTGCCTTAAAACCTCTCCTGGACATGGGAAAAAAATATTTGAGTCAGGAAGAATTTAATAGAAAATTATATTTGGCTAATCATGTTCTAACATGAAACAATGCCATTCAAATCAGAAGTTATTTTGTCATTGTGTAAAGCATGTCTTGCTTTTCAAGCCAGCTTTGCTTGCTGGTATGGTCTTTTGCCATAAGAGTGTAGAGAACTGGTTCTGGAGGCATAAAATGATCTGTGTCCATATCTAGAATCTTCTTCTTCTAAACTGAGTAACTCAGACAAGTTATTTAGCCTATTAGATAGGTACCTCAGTAACAATAGTATCTTCCACAGAGAGGTTTTTGGTATGAATTAAGTAAGTGAACCTATGTAAAGTGTTTACCTAGGACATGAAAACATCATATAAATATTAACTATTTTATCTGGAGGCATTTAGTCTTTACAAGTGGTAAATACTGACATCTAAATTAAGGGGTTTTTTTTGTAAATTTCTATTATTTATGTTTAGTAGTTGAAACATAATCCATTAAATTAGGTTTGCCTTATTTAATATATTTATTCTACTAATACATAATACAAATATTTCTTGGTGATTATTTATGATATATGCATTAATGATAGGAAAAGGCTCAAGAGTTAACGGTTTGACTAATTTTGGTTCCATTCTCCATTCATCTTTCCTGCTCATTTTTCTCTCCTTTTCAACTTTGGAAGGAAAGAGTCAATGGTTTTTACCATCTCTTTGTCTGTCCATCTATTATTTATCAATCTACATCTTGGGTGCCTATTGTTGTTGTATTGATATTCTATCTAGTGCATATTGCAAACTTCAGAGAAACAGGCCTTAAGAGCTTACTATCAGAAGGCCTTGATTTAGCAGATCCAAAGGGAAAGGATTTTCAGGCACAAGGGGCTTTGTTGTCTAGTGAAATAACAGAACAAAGAAAACATAGATGAGCTAAGAAAGTTCTGAAAAATAGGAAGAAAATAAGATATTTAATTCATGTTGTCAAATTTCTGAGAATAGAAAGAAAATTGATGTCACCTCTACAAACCATATAGTTTCCCAAAGAAGTTGCCTCTAATGAAATCTTCACTGGCTTCAAAGTTGTCTTTCAAAGCACTGTTTTACATTGGTGGAGCCATTTTATACTATGTATTCATAAAATACTTATTTTGGAAGTCTCACATTTGGGGAATTTCATCTATAAGAAGATACAGGTTCATTGGATTAATAAAAGTATTATAGAGCAAAGATGTAACCATCATAAAATTAGTTTAAATATTTTACCTACTTATCGATCAAATCATTGACAAAAATAATTGTATGAGTTAGTTACTATTATAATGAATACATGAACCCAAGGTAACTGAGGTTCAGGGAGTTTAGATAACTGGACTAAGGATCACAGCTAATCTATGTGCCAGAGTTAAGATTCAAGTGCAGATCTGGAGAGATAAGAAAAGAAAGAGTTACAATGAAACTACAAGGGGTAGGGGAGGGGTGGTGCACACACACATGCAGGGTTGGGAGAGGGAGATTGGAGGAAGACCCAGACAGGCAGATATAACCCGGGCAAAAAGAGATTGGTGAACTTTTGAACCCTGCTGGTATACAAAGCATACAATCATACCCACCCACCCAATTCTGCAGGTAATACAATCACAGTTCTCAGAGTAAATAATGTCTAATCCCCCTGGTGTGTACTTCAAATAACTTTATTTCATTGGTATTAGTTCCTTATTTTTTCAGTTGTTTCTAAGTTGTTAAAATATTTGTTATCAACAGTATTACTTTGAGCTTTTATGCTTTTAAAGATAAGGACCAATAGTTGAAGTTTGCAATGAAAAACATCTACTAATATACTAAGAATACAGAGTTGCCTAATTTGTGTTTTTTAATTATAACGGCATTTTCTGCTTCTATTTCCCAAATGTAAATTAAATGTTTGGTTATTTAATTTAATGTGAATTAAATAATTTGGGTAGGATATAAAAATTGAATAAAATAATTCTTTTTAGGGACAAAAAGTTACTTTGTTACACCTTTTACTTCATAGGGCACAAATAAGAGAGGAGAAAAGCAAACGCTGCCTTGTTCTTCTAATACGTTTTTGTCTACCTAGCATAATTTGCATGTTCATTGTATTTTATCATTTTTATAAACCACTAGTACTACTCAAATTTATAAACTTGTACCAAAAAATAAAATAATAATTTTCAGAGAAACTATAGCTTAATGAACATCTATTTTTCCTCCTCTTGTCTTTATCAAAACTTTTACCAATATAGGAAAAAAATCACATATAAGAAATTGTGATGATTAAAAAGATGTAAGCACACTGGAAAAGAGTAATGCTAGCTAAAAATGCTAATGTTTACCAATTGCTTCCTACTTACCATCATTTGCTGTATATTATTGAATTTCACCTACCTATATCCCTTCCCATTTTGCAAATGAGAAAAAAGAGGCAAAGAAAAGTTATTTGGCCAAAATGACACAACTAGTAATAGTAATTAATTGTCAGAGATACAAACCTTACAGAAGTCCACGTGACTTGACGTTCTTTCCTCTGTGGAATGTAATCCTTTGTAATTTAAACAAATAAAATTATATTTCCAATTCAATGCTCTTGGTTTTCTGCTTAAACTATTTGAAAATCAAAAATAATAATAAATAAAACTATTAAACTGTTATAAAGTAAATGGAGGGATTTCTCTATAATGCATGGCATTCATTTTTTTGTCATACAATGTCAGATTTACATATAATTATAGAATTTATAGTATAGGACACTGTATATTACAAAGTTGGAAACAGTAATTTAGAGGTGAAACAGACACAGATGAGTTGTGGTAGAAGATACTATACTCTATGTAGCTCAAAAATATTAAAATTTAATGCATTAGCATCCCTATATTGAGTAAATTTCATGTTATATTTAAGGATATTGAGAAATTATATTTGAAGAATTTTATGAAACATATTCATGCTTCTGGAGCACTAGGGTAAATTAGTTATCCAGCATACCAGTGTGAAGCAATTTGGGAAAGCATTTAAATTATATTTCTGGAAAATATGTAGCTGCTTTCATACACACGGACAAACACACCCCTAGTATTTCATCCTATATAATACATATTTTTTATTTATGATATAATTAAATGTGCAAATATTTTGTATAACTATATATTATCACTATGTAATTAGATTTATATATTTTAACTATATAGTAAATGTTCAAGCTTCTGTTTGTGTCTTTTGCCCACTTTTAATGGGGTTGTTTGATGTTTTCTTACTGATTTGCTTGAGTTCTTTGTAGATTCTGGATATTAGCCCTTTATTGGATGTATAGCATGTAAATATTTTCTCCCATTCTGTAGGTTGTCTATTCACTCTATTAATTGTTTCCTTGGCTGTGTGGAAACTTTTAAATTTAATTAGTTCCCATTTTATTTATCTTTTTTTGTTGCTGTGCTTGTTTTGGGGATCTTCTTCATAAATTTTTTGCCTAGACTGATATTTATAAGAGTTTTTCCAACATCTTATTCTGGAATTCTTATAGTTTCATGCCTTAGGTTTAAGTCTCTTATCCATTGCGAATTAATTTTTGTGAGTGATGAGAGGTGCAGATCCTGTTTCAGTCTTCTACATGTGAGTATCCAGTTTTTCCAGCACCATTTATTGAATAGGGATTCTTTTCTCCATTATATGTTTTTGTCTACTTTGTCAAAGATCAGATGGCAATATGAGGACGGTTTTATACCTGGGTTCTTGTGCCAGTGTCATGCTGTTTTGGTTACTGTAGCCTTGTAGTATAGCCTGAAGTCTGGTAAGAAGATGTCTCCAGATTCGTTTTTTGTTTTTTGGTTTTTTTTGCTTAAGGTTGCTTTGGCTATTTGAGATCTTTTCTGTTTCCAAACGAAGTGTAGAATTATTTTTTCTAGATCTGCAAAAAATGACATTGGTATTTTAATGGGGGTTGCATTGAATCTGTAGATCACTTTGGGTAGTATAGACAGTTTAACAATGTTGATTCTGTCGATCCATGAGCATGATATGCTTTTCCATTTGTTTACAACCTCTTCATTTCTGTCCTCAGTGTTTCATAGTTATCCCTGTAGAGGTCTTCCCCTTCTTTGGTTAAATATATTCCTAGGAATTTTATTTTCCTTGTTGCTATTTTGAAAGGTATTGAGTCTTTGATTTGATTCTCAGCTTGACAATTGTTGGTGTATAGGAATGCCATTGATTTGTGTACATTTTGTAACCTGAAACTTTGCTGAATTTATTTATCAATTACAGGAGTTTCTTGGCAGAATCTTTGTAGTTTTACACGTAAGATCATGTCGTCAGCAGACAGCCATAGTTTGACTTCTTCTTTCCCCATTTGGATACCCTTGATATCCTTTTCTTGCCTGATTACCCAGGCTAGGACTTTCAGCACTATGTTGAACAGAAGTGGTGACAGTGGGCAACCTTGTCTGGTTCCAGTTCTAAGCAGGAATATTTTCAGTTTTTTCCCCATTCAGTATGATGTTGGCTGTGGATTTGTCATATATGGCTCTTATAATATTGAGTTATGTTCCTTCTATGCCTATTTTGTTAAGAGTTTTTGTTTTGTTTTGGTTTGGTTTCGTTTTTTGTTTTTTGTTTTTTTTTTTGAGACAGAGTCTCACTCTGTTGTCCAGGCTAGAGTGCCATGGCATCAGCCTAGCTCACAGCAACCTCAATCTCCTGGGCTTAAGCAATTCTACTGCTCGGCCTCCTGAATAGCTGGGACTACAGGCATTCACCACCATGCCCGGCTAATTTTTTTGCACATTTTTAGTTGTCCAGCTAATTTCTTTCTTTTTTTTCAGTAAAGATGGGATCTCACTCTTGCTCAGGCTGGTCCCGAACTCCTGAGCTCAAACAATCCACCTGCCTCGGCCTCCCAGAGTGCTAGGATTTCAGGTGTGAGCCACCGCACCCGGCCAAGAGTTTTTATCATAAAATGGTGCAGAACTAAAAGCAGACCTACATTTGATCCAACAATCCCATTACTGGGTATTTACCCAAAGGAAAAAAAAAAAACGTTTTATAAAAAAGACACTTGTACTCAAATGTTTATAGTAGCACAATTCCCAATCGCAAAGATGTGGAAACAACCCAAGTGCCAATCAATACATAAATGCATTAATAAAATGTGGTATATGTATATCATAGATTATCACTCAACCATAAAAAAACATGATGAACTAATACCTCTTATAACAACCTAGTTCTAACTAGAGACCATCTTCCTAAATGAAGCATTGCAAGGATGGAAAAACAAACACACGTACTCACTGTTACATTTGACGTAATGATCAACACACATGGGTACATATGGTAGTAAAATTCAACAGAATCAAGCAGGTGGGAGGAGCAGGAGGGGTTGGGTAAGTTCACACCTAACATGTACAATGCACACAATTTGGTTAATGGACAACACACTTGTAACTTTGACTCAAACTGTGCAAAGGTAATTCATGTAACCAAAACATCTGTACCCCAGAAATATTCTGAAATAAATAAATAAATAAATGGACTAAATAAATACATAGTAAATGCATATAGTTTAAAATATATTGC
>NW_012153062.1:17143270-17151330 GCF_000956105.1 Propithecus coquereli | reverse complement strand
AAATATGGTTTTTCTATTTTAATTATTGCAGGTACATAATAGTTGTATACCTTTGTAGTGTACATGGGATGCTTTGTTACAGTCATACAATGTGAATTGATCAAATCAAGGTAAATGAGGTATTTATCACCTCAGGCATCTATATATGGTTTGAAAAAGAAAAGGCAAAATTTTAGAAGTGAATCAAGCAAATAACATTTCTTAATAAGGTTCTCCTTTACAAACTTCTAAAATAATTAATTAATAAAGCATTTGATAAATTAATAAAGCATATGGGTGATGTTAAATGTTTCAAGAAGTTCAGGCCCTTTGCAGCTAAGTTTAAACCAAATTACTTCCCATGAAAGACATCAAAGAATAATTCCCTAGCCAATCGCTATCCATAAAAGGTAAAATCTCAGTTGACTAATATATCCCATTAACACATATGTTTTTTCCTTTTCTTAACATAAAATATTATTTACTATAACTTTGTCATATATAATATTGTCTCAAGAAATGGCAAAAGTCAATTCTGCATCTCTATAATCTCTCCTTTCATTCTATAATAAAAATTGACATAAATTTTGCATCAATATAATCCTTAGAGTCCCATTTCTGCAACCATCAGACATTTGTAAACTGAATGTATGTACTTGTATATGTCCTATTGCTAAATAAGACACTTCTTTTTTTTTTTATTGTAGAATACATGAAAGCTAGCAGTAATTATCTAGGTTTCACATTAAGCCTTTGAGTTAATCCAGACATTATGTACTATTGGTAAAAACCAAAAAGGGACTGATGTTTTGAGTAGAGGAAAATTAACACATTTAAATAGAATTCTGTTTGTATTACAAACTCTATTCCCTTCTTTATTTTCTTTGCTTTGGGCAAAAGTATTATTCTCTTCACATATCTTAAAATAAACTATAGTATCTTCTATATAACAAAACCCTATATTTGAATTTTTTCCATCTCATATTTTGCAGTTGGGACCCAGATTCCATGTATAAACTCATAATCACAAGCCCACAAATTACTATCACAAAAATAGGTTGTTATTAATAATTAATGAATGAATTAATAATTCTTTCTTCCATAAACAGTAGCCACTGGCTTTGCTTCAGATGTCCTTTTCCTATACTATTTCTCAAAGAATATTTTATGTTCTTTCTCAGAGTGCCTTAGAAAATATTATCTTGTATTCAGGTGATATTTTAAAGTGTTTTAAAAGTTCCAATATTTAACACTTCACTGAACTTTTAAAAATTTGTTAAAATAACTCTGACTTAGCACTTTTCTTGTGGCTACACACTACATTTTAAAACTTTTAAAACATGAAAGTCACAAAAGATTACCAAGTTTTCATGTTGAGTCTTTAATTTAGTCCAGACATTAGATTTCTGTCTTCTTTCTCTTAACTTCTTAATAAATTTAGAAATCAATACTTTCCCAAATATGTTGTTATCTTTGAGAAGTTGTTAAGATCACTTTCTGAAAAATTTTTTACTGGTACATACTAAAAATCTTAGAGAACAAAAAAAAGAGCTGCATGCAAATTTACTTCTCTGGCTGCCTGTATATTTTTCATAACTTTTGGGAAAGAAACTAAAAAGTACAGTTTTAAAGTTGGTACTTTCAAAGAATTTTCATTTCCGTTGTTTAGATGAAACATCTTTGTAGATTTTTGTTTGTAGAATGTTAATACAAATCAGAGCAAATGGAAGAATTGATAAAATGCAGCAATGACTGGTATAAACAACTACAAATAAAATTCTGAAAAGTTGAAGAAACCCACATGCTAAATGTTGGTCACCTTAATAAGTTAACATTTCTTTTATCTTGTTCTTTCATGATTGTTTTAGTTTATCTGCAGTATAAACTCAGCTAGTAAGATCTATGAAATAGTTGGTTGTCTCTGGCTAAAGTTGTCTCTACAGAAGACTGTTCTATTACAGGCACTTCTACATGGTTTATACGGCCTTTCATATATCTGACAAATTGTCCCAATCAGCATTCATGCAACCTTCATATTTCAATAAATCTTTTTGAGATGTGATTTTATAATATACTATGATCTCTAAATTAAATGTTAGCTAAATTGAAATGTTGGCTCTAAAAGTCCATACTTAGGAAAACCAGATTAAACTCCTTCTCTAGCCCTCTTATAAAGTGTCCCCAATTTCTTGTATTATGTTTTCCAAAGCCTCTAAGTTTTGTTCCCAAAGTATTGATTTAACTCCTTGAAAATGCAGTTGTTATTCTAAAAATACATTACTTTTTGTAATACATATTATTTTATTAACTTTGGTACTAGACAAGATAATTTATTTCCAGAATAAAGTGAAAACTTAATAACATGATTTAGAAACCCTTAGTGATTTAGATTTTGCTTTAGGCACATTTCTCATGACTTCATCTGAAGCTATATTCTGTTCACTGCTTGGAAGTTGTCCTGTCCCTCCTCAACTCCAGCGTTTGAGGATGCTGTTTTCTCTTCTTGAGATGGTAGCAACCTATCCCACCCCATTCATATCCTCACACACTTCCACTTGGCTAAATATGACATAGTCGGCCTGAGCTGAGAAGGCACTTCTCCACAAAGAGGTCACTGACCTTAAAACAAATGCATTTAGTTCTCTCCAAATATATCAAAATAAAATAGTATAGTAAGCTCCCATGTAACTGTCAACTAGATATATATTTATCATTCTGCCATTCTTCATATTATGGTTTCATTACAATACATTCGAATTTACTATATATTGTCTGTATTATTCCTAAACTCTAACTTCAGTGTTGTATTAGACCAAATCAAATTCACTATTTATACTTACTGCCTAGCAAACACAGTGTCTGGTACAAGGCAATTTCTTTAAATAGTTTATGAATTCAGAGCTTTACGTTCTTAATAGGAATAGCCTGTAAACTATATTGGTGATATAATTAGTGTTTGAGACAGAAAATAAGCTGTCTCCAAAAAATATTTTTTTTAAGATTGCTTACCTAATACATGTCTAAAATAATTGAAGTCCATGAATCAGGAAAAAAAGCAATATGCTAAGGATGTGGCTGATGTAGATATTTTGAATGAAGTATCAAAATTAGCTCTGAGCTTCTTGATAACCACAGCACAAAGGAGTTGCACATGATATATAATTCTAATTACCAGAAAGAAATATTCCAGTTTTTTAGACAGACAACTTTCTTGAAAGAAGAGTCCTAAACTATAAATGTGATTTGGCTCACAAACTTTATACAGAAGATACTTGAAATTTTTATTAACAATATTTTCAACAACTTATTATTGCCTATCAATCAAAATCAATTATATATATGAAGTATACCATATATGCTCATATATCCATAATAGGAACATTTTCTTTAGTAATAAAAATAAAGGAAGAAAGCACAAAGATATAGATTTTAATTTTAAATAAATTAAGGGCTATATATTTATTTAAATACATAGACTATCCCACATGATTTTTAATAGTATTGGACAGTTCCATAAGCCACATGTCTTAGCTTTTGATCTCTCTGATTAACTTGTCTACAAGAGTTACTCTAATTATCCAAGACTGATAATTGGCATTCAAAAAGGTAGCAGAATGCACCTGCCACTCTGACCACTGCCGACCTTCACCATGAATTAACTGAAAAATCCATGTCAGGCAGCTAATTGAACGAAACCGTGGACTTGTAAGTGGTAATGGTTATGATTAGTGCATAACATACCACATAACGGTAATGATGTAATCTGAGTCTCCATAGACTTGGGATTGAAGTCTAAGGAGTCACGTTCTAAATGAAAAGGAGAATAAAATAAGAAAATGTTAAATGGACAGACAGAGCTCCCTTCCTTCTGTCTCCAAAAAAAGAAACATTCAATTGGATTTGAAAGGTTGGTGTGTGTTATGCTGCATCCTAGCACTTGATAGCTCGTTAAGGTAGATAGGCCTGTCAGCACTCCTTTCATTTAGGCCTGAGGAGTTATTCTTCATTTGCAGCAGGGAGTGAGGAGTCAAATTGGAACTGCTGACTGCTGCCTTTCTTAGCAGCCAGCGAATTGCACGTTTCAATGAGGTACATGCTGAGCATGGCATGCGTATGTGGAGTGGCTTACCAGTTACTTTTTTTGTTGCATGTTTTCAGAGCCATTACAGTAATGAGATTAGTGATGCACAAGCTGATCATGCTTTCTTTACACATTACACTTTGTATACAAGTGACAAATATGAAGTGAGCAGCCAGAAAATGTCATTTGGTGAGGAAGCATGATGTGCGGGTGTTCTGGCTAAGCACACACTGTGTGCAGGATGGAAGAGCTTTTGTGGACTAGATGAATCCTGCTGGGCTCTCAGCCCCAGTGCTCTCAGATAGAAAAGAAAGCTTGTCCTGTGTGAAATTCGCTTCTGACTCCAGAGCCTATCCCATGCTTGTTAGAATATATGACACCTTAGCCGGGCGCGGTGGCTCACGCCTGTAATCCTAGCACTCTGGGAGGCCGAGGTGGGCGAATCGCTCAAGGTCAGGAGTTCGAGACCGGCCTGAGCAAGCGAGACTCCGTCTCTACTAAAATTGGAAAGAAATTAATCGGACAACTAAAAATATATAGAAAAAAAAATTAGCTGGGCATGGTGGCACATGCCTGTAGTCCCAGCTACTCGGGAGGCTGAGGCAGAAGGATCGCTTGAGCCCAGGAGTTTGAGGTTGCTGTGAGCTAGGCTGACGCCCCGTGGCACTCTAGCCCGGGCAACAGAGTGAGACTCTGTCTCAAAAAAAAAAAAAAAAAAAAGAATATATGACACCTTGTAAATATCCTCAGCAAGACATGTTGCTGAACCTCTAAATGAGAAAAATGAAGCCTTTCATAGCAAATATATCAGCCCGGTGACCAGCTTACTCATGAGCAGAAATTGAACATGTGTCCAGAAATGCAAAATGAGGTTTCAGAACGTGATCTCAGTCCAGGATATTCTAAATGCGGTTGGTGCTTCTGTGATTCAACAGTATCCTGTGGTGTGTAAATGGGTTGCACTTCTGGTACTCCTTTCCATAGATTCATATATTTACTGTGTAAATGATACTTGAAGTTAATGGTGACTAGGAAACTGCTTAATTGAACTCAAGAGCAGATCTGAGAAATGGCATGGGTCTACCAACAGAGCTATTTGAATGGTCACAGATTTGCATCACAGATGCTACATTAACCTTGCAAGTGCATCGACTAATTCCATAAAGCCTGGTGTGTTTATACTGTATCCTGTCAGTAGGTCTGCAAGCTGTCTGCAATAAAACTGAAGTCATGGTATGGGACTTTTAGGGGTGCAGCATATGTCTACTATGTATAACCAGCATGAAAGGTAGATGGAATGTTCTTTTTCTTTAGTAGATTCAAAAGTCAGGCTAAGAAATATGTTTGCAGTTTGAGTAGAGATACTGATGAACAAGGAAATTCAAGATCCTGAATTAGAGGATTAGGAATATGCTTAATAAGCAAAAACTGGAAAAGAACATTATGATTAAGGAAAATATTGTGAGATCAATAGTAATCTCATTAATTCACAACGCTGAGCTTTGTTTTCAATGTATGAGTTTGGACTCATATTCTATGTTTTTGATTTAATAACTGGCAGCCAACTCAAACTACAGATTTATCCAGTATCTGGAATTTAAAAAAAGAGAAAGAAAGAAAAAGAAAATGAAAGGTCATGGCCTGAAAATCATTTTAAAATATTTCCTGAAAATAACTTCCTGGAATTTATACTTGGTATTGTAATTATTGATTCCAATCCAATGAATTGAGCAGATTTTTAAAATAAGAGCTTTCTCTATTTCCTTAATTAGGGTATTAGGATGAGGTTTACATGGCAAATTGTATGTATAGAAATTTCTAGCACAGTGTTTTTAAATTATTTATTACTCGTTTGATAAAAAACACTGAGAAATAAGATTTTTCCACTAAAAAAGAAATACCTTGTCAATATTTTCTAAAATTTTAAAATCAGAATTTATAGGAGTATCTTCAGATATTATTTACACTGATTTTACCTAACTATATTTTTTCAGCGTTCTTAACTCATACAACATCTCTATACTCTGGCATATGCATATACACATATATAAAAATACACATATATATGTAATGTCAGGCTTTAAGATAAAGTTGTAGACAATAAATGCAAATCAAAATTGAATAAATATTGTATCCTAGTATTTCTAAAATCTATTAGGTTTGGAATTATAGATGTTTGTCAGCATTTCAAAACAAATCATAGGAGAGTAAATTTGGCCATATTTACTTCATAAGAAGTTATTCAAAGCTTTAAAATGTTCACAATACTATAGATCAATATAAAATATACTGACTTAAATGTTTGGCCAGAAAATATCATGTTAGCTGTCTGTGGCTCTAGATATTTTCAATAATCTTTCAAACTCATGGGCCACAAATGTAGTTTTAAAATTGCCAAACCATATTTACTATTGCATTTGACACATAAAATTGAGCATCCTTTTAAGTTCCAACTATTATAACACACCTAAAGAAAGTCAATATATATTTAAATCTGAAATTTAATCTAATTATTATCTCTGCGGTACCTAAGAATTTCAGAAACCTACATTTGCACCCAGGGATAATATTTATACTAGTTGAGCTGCAGTGTATCTTATATAGAATAGTACATTAAGAATGGAAGAATTGTCAGCTATACATTCTAGTTTGAATATTTCTTAGTAACTTGTTACATTATTAACAGTTTTGATGAAGGGGAAGAGTGTACACAAGAAAACATTTTTAAGATGGGCAGGGGAGAGGGTAGGAAGCATTAAAAATCCAAAAGCATTTTTCAAATAAAGCATTGCATTGTAAAGTTTGTATAACTTTAAACCATCTATGTCAAAGAAGAAAGAAATCCAATTTTTTAAAGGTATGGCTATAATCAGTATTAAATCTAATAGGGATAAGAAAGCAGTAAACATCATAAAATTTGAAAACATCCGCATACAAATACACTTATCTTCTTATACCAACTCTATTTCCCTCAGCAGTTTAATCAAATTTAGGATCCATCAAGAGAGTAATTGGTTTTATATTAAAGTTTAAGGATGAAGAGCAAAACCATCTCTTTTGTAAAGATTGCTTCAAGGAACACACTTTATTTCTCAAAAATTTATAGAAGCAACTGGTATAACGTAATATTTCCAAGAGTATAAATGCCCACCGTATTTGGAATGATTTTAAAAGTCATATTGAGACTTTAGGACTATATTTCCATAACCTGGATAGAAATTTTTTTTAAAAAATTTCCTATCATTTATAAGTTTGAAAGCTTTCTAAAAAGTTCAATGAGTAAAAAATAATTTTGGTTCTTAATTAGCAAAATTTTTGTATATTGATAGGCGTTTGTATTACTAATTTTGTTAGCATTTCATGCACTAAGAATGAAAACATCAGACATTCTTCAGAACATATTAATGTACAACATTAAGAAGCATAAGGAAGTTGTAGAAAGAATCCACTGAAGTTATCACCATGCACCTAATCAAAAAAACAAGGAACCACAATCACATCATAGAGCCTGATTGATCACAATCACATCTGCATGGGGGTAAGAGTGGCACTGATGTATTTCAGTGACCAAACAATTAGATGAGACAAATCTGGGCTGTGTCAAATTTAGTTCCATTTCAGATTATTCATGACAAAGTCAGTGATGCTAATAAAAGATTGTCCACGGACAGGCTCAGTATCTACTGCAGCATTACTGCTTATTGTTATAATCCATTTAACACAAATTGCATGCATAAATTAGGGGCTTAAAAAACACCAAAAGAGTAAAATATAATTATAGTTCTGAAGTGGATAGGTATTAAATTCAAAAAACCATGAAAGTCAAGTATTTGCACCTTAAATTTTTGATTTGAAGAAACTGGAAATTTCATGGGAAATATTAGTTTAATAAACTTTAAAGTTCTTAAGTATCTTAATAATTTTAGCAGTCTGTGTCTACTTGAAACTAAGGAAACTGTATATTCGTTAAAGAAACCTGTCAAATTGATCATCTCCTTAG
>NW_012153062.1:17137953-17139772 GCF_000956105.1 Propithecus coquereli | reverse complement strand
CAGGTCCTGATAACTCTGAAAGGTAGACTACAACTCTCATAAGGCATAGTAAATTCTTTCATCTTTGGCATCTTACCCTATTTATAAACCTGCCACATGTAGTGCCTTAGTAGATAGAATTTGAATCACTTTCTTTGCTGAATGAAGGGATAATATGGTTTGCGTGTCAGTTTATCGCCCTCTCTTTCTCTCCAAAGCACAACATTATTTTTGACATTGCAACCTAATATATACATTGCAGCCTAATATATACAGTACTTCTGAACGTAGTTTAGAGCTCTTGTAATATTTATAGTCAGAAAATATACCTATATCTTTTGATGAAAAAATTTACATATATTTGTATATGTATGTAGAACCTATATCCTTAGTCATTTTTTAGAAATACAATATAAATACGGCAAGTTGTCACTTCAACTCTATTCGAAAAATAAGAAGAATGGCACTAGGAAGCCAGTAATATTTATTGATTATTTATTATGTGCCAGTCACTATATTAGAAGCTTTAAATCTTTATCTCATTTCCACCTGAAAATGTGTTTGTGATGGATATTGGATAAGCCCCATTTTGCAGATAAGAAATCTGAGGTTTAATGGCCATTTGGGAACTGCTATGCTGAACAAAGCTCTCAAAATAATTTTTTTTTAATTTGCCATTTCTCTGCCCACTCTATTTAACCACCTATCATTGGTTAAATTAAAAGCTATTAAGTCTTCACTCTAGCATTCTAGAAGGTTTTTCCTGAAGTTCGTTTGGAGATTTGTTATGCAACTCGTATACAAGCCTGTGGCAGCAAATTCATGCATAAGCAATTGTAGAAAACTGTAACTGCTCTCTGTCCGACTGTGATAGAACTGAATATAAAGTTAGCAGCACTGACAAGCCATCCTTTCAGGGCTGAACCTAGAAGATTATAGCAGGTGTTGACAGCGTTTACAGAAACACAACTGGACAGTAAATTAATCGATAAACACCTATTTATTTAAGAACACATATGGAGTTTTTCTGTGTGCTTGGTTTTGGTTTGGGGTTGCTTTAAGCAGACAGGACAGGGATTTCACTTTCTGTCAAGCTTTCATTCTGTTTCATTCCAAGCCTCTTTTTCACTCCAAGTCTGAAGTCCTCAGAGAATCAGGAAAAAATAGAAATGACAGTTTTCTTCTTGTGGAAGAATTCCTTTTCACTACATAGTTTGCATGTCTGTAAGTAGAACTCATTTAGAGATTCGGGGATAAAAAGCATTCATTTTGTTGTACATTTAAAAAGCTTAAGATACAATATTGTAAAATTGAATGGTAGAATCTCAGTAGAGGGTATGTGGGTGTTTGTTGTGCAATACTTTCAACTTTTCTGTAAGTTTGAAAATTTTCATAATAACATTTTGGTTTGGGAGGCTTTAAATGCAATTAAGTATGGTTTACTAATTACACACCAAATTACTAACAGTGTTTATTGCTGCAAAGGGTAGGAATTATAAGGCACTGTCACCTCCTCTGAATTGTTTCTGTCTTATACAAAAGCTTGTGTTATCTGAGAAAAAAAAATTATTTCCATTTTATGTGTAAAAGATTTGTAAAAAAGTTTATCAGTGAAACAGAAAATAAATCACTGTACTGCTTTGAAATTCTGTATCATTTTCATGGAGAATGAAAAGGAAAATGATGCCACTGCTGTTGGAGAAGTTCTTTCTCCCCCTGGTTGTCCTAGAGAAATTACTTTTTAAATTTCATTAGGATCCAGATTACAGAAAAGTCAAAGAACAATCACAAACGGGTTATGTTGACACTCTATTATGTGCAGGACATTGTTGAAAACATA
>NW_012153062.1:17132251-17134858 GCF_000956105.1 Propithecus coquereli | reverse complement strand
CAAAGCTTCTCCTTTTGGTATTCTGAATGTAGGTATATGTACTACCATCCAATCCACAAGTTCAGAAAAACATCTACTTCATACATTTAATCAAGGTGCCTAAAACTGAAAAGGCAATTTCATTTGTATTATTCTCAGCTCTTTTGGGTTTGGGCCATAGAGTGCAAATTAGTTTTTCATAGCAAAACTGTAAAATAGGTCTCTCTTCCTGTTTACTGTTTAACTAATTCCTTGGCTTATATCTTCAGCATGCTGTTGAGGTAAACATGATGTGTTATTCTTAAATACTCATATGGATGTTAACAAAAATGAAAGAGGACATTGCTCCAAAAAGAGGGGAGGGAAGAGAAAGAAAAAGAACCTTCTCTATAATGCTGCTAGCCAGGCTTTATCTTTATGACACTAACGATAATCCCCTGTGTAATTAACTGTGGAGTGGTTATGCATGCAGCATGCAGCCCATGACAAGCCTCATAGAAAATACATCGGTATTAGCCACAGGTGAATTCGTTTAGAAAGATTAATGACTGCACCTGAATTTTAATGTCTGAAAAGGGATGGAACACTGAATCCTTAATTAAAAAGTTGAATGACTGGTATGGTTTGTTTAACATCACAAATTTCAACGAGAGGGTTTTGTATTCAAATGAAGTATGCAAAAGGAAACTTTCCTTAGAAAGTGGTGAAGTAGGGGTGAAGAGCAAAAATGTTTGATGTGCTTTACTTTATGTAAATCGATACATGGATCAGTTGCTTTGATATGGATCAAATGTGGTATAATTATGGCTCTTTTCTGTTTACAGGGAACGTGAAGCAAAGAATTCTTTCAGAATATGAGCCAGAATTACCCTCAAACCAAGAGAAAGTCAGAGTAGGGGAGCAGTAAAACTGACGAGTGATCTTATTCTTTCCTTAATGGAAGCAGTTTCTTCTTCATTATTATTTTACAAAGTTTTTTTAATGAGCAGAAAGTAACCTTGAAAAATAACTTGGCAATGCCATTCCCAGAAGAGTTTGACTCTGCTTTGCAAACTCTTTTGCTGTGTGTTAAAGCTTGTCACAGACAGAAGATTTTTCAATGACAATTTTAATCTCCTCTTTTAGGACTCAGAGGGGGATAAGGGGAAAAATGACTTGGGCATGCTTCTATCTGGAAGAGGAGGAAACAACTCAGATTAATCATCTGTCCTTGGGGTAAGAATAGCTAAAAGCAGATGTCTTAAGCAAAAATGACTTAAAATATTTCTTTGACCACCTTGTTTACAACTTTAAAATTTTTTTATTATTTTTCTATTCATCACAGTAACAATGCATATATTTTTGGATGCTTAAAATGTCATTTGGCAGAAAAAAAACAAAAACAAAAAAAGGAAAGGAACAGCATACAAGGAGTAAGACAGACATAATATCATTGATGTATTCTGATACTATTGACATATTTTGTGTAAATGCATATTCTAATTACTTTTTTCCTTAAAAAAACCCTTTAGTCTTTATTGTCATGATGTGAGATTCTTAAAAAATGAAATCAAGAATTGTAGCTGGTAGTTCTCTACTAAGCATAGTTTATATACAATTGTCTGCATTTTGTTTGTTCTTTGCCTCGAAACAGGAATTCCACTGAAATGTTAGTTTAGAAAAAATCAAAGCACATGTAAACTTCCTTTGCCTTTTTATTTCCTAGGTCAGAATGCTGCTCACATCCATGGCAAAGTAGATTTTGATGCTCCTTAGTTTCACGCATTGCCTGCTGTACCACTTTTTCTGCCAAGTAAAAGCATGGCTTTTAGTTCTGTCCGCTGTCCAAGGGAACACATTTTTAATGAAATGTCATTTAGGAGTATTTGTTACTTCCTGTAAAAGCTTCTTTCGTGGTTTTGTGTGTGTGTGAAGGAAAAAAAAAAATCAGCCTCTTAAAACGTTGTAATTGTAACTGTTCCCAGTACTCAGAACACCAGTGGAAGGGGGAGAAAACCCTCCAGTTCTCACAGATATATCAGATGTTTTTAATAATGAACTGAAAAAGCGTGTGTTCTGTGTGCTGCTAGCGTCTCTGAGATATATTATTAAGCAAGTTTGTCACTGCCGATTTCCATTAGTAATAATTACCTATGCCATAGTGCTAGACGAAATTACTGGCACATGGACGGTAAATATTTTTCAGAGCTACGATTTAGTTTTTAAGTAAACATTGACATCTTAGCATTAAGCCAAAACTGAAATGTAAAGAAATGCTAATGCTTTGGCAACTCTCATCCGCTGCATTCAGTTAATCCATTAGAAGTCAATCTGTAGGATGAGATTTGAGGGGGCTTAAGGACTAGTATTGTTAATACCAGTTAAAATAATTTACAAAGGTGTCCATTAAACCTGTCAGGAAAGTGTTGACAGACAAAAATAGGGTTGAGTCCAGATCCACCCAGAACTGTTCGCATGAAATGTCAGCTCATAATGTCTGTTGTAATTTTAGTAACTAAATGTCTGAAAGTTCAATATAAAAGCTTTCTCCCAGTTATGCACTTCAGTCTTTTTTCAAACTTATTTAAATCTTCATCACTGAGCATATTTTCAGTGGGTTCATAAGCATTGCTGGAAGAGTTTTTGTAA
>NW_012153062.1:17129194-17130249 GCF_000956105.1 Propithecus coquereli | reverse complement strand
GAAAAAAAAATATATATATATGTATATATATATATAAAACTTTTTGCTGTCTTCAAACTGCAGATGATATAGTAAGAGAGACAAAAGTAACATAATTTTTTTAAAAAAAGGCAATTTAAAACCAAACCCTTACTAAACAAAAATTCAGGGAAGGGGACTCAAGCAGAGTAATCAGGCAAAATTAATGCATTTAAAGAAAACTACAGGGAAGAGTTTGGGAACTGAAAAATCCTCAAAAACATTTCAACGATTAGATTAATTGTAACCAATATTAAGATATATTTCTTTCTAGTTTTTTTTTTAATTTTTTTTTATTTAATTTATATGAAAGGGTGGGGGGTTGTGAGGAGGGGTACTCAGTTTCCTTATTTGTTTTTGTTGAGCAGAGTCTCACTCTGCTGCCCTGGGTAGAGTGCAGTGACGCCATTGTAGCTCGCTGCAACCTCCAACGCCTAGGCTGGAGATCCTTCTGCCTCAGCCTCCTCCTGCCTACAGACAGGCGGGCGCCACAATGCCCAGCTGGGTTCTTTTTTTCTCTTTTCTTTTCTTTTTTTTTTTCCTTTTGGTAGAGATGGGGATCTCGCTCTTGCTCAGGCTAGTCTTGAACTCCTGAGCTTAAGCAATCCTCCCGCCTCGGCCTTCTAGAGTGCTAGGATTACAGATGTGAGCCACCGCGCCAGCCTAGGGTTTGTTTTTTGTTGTTATTGTTTAGAGAGATAATACAGTCATGCGCTACATAATGGCATTTCAATCAAAGGATTGTAGTGGTCCCATAAAACTACAATACTAATTTTTTACTGTACCTTTTCTGTCTAGATACACAAATACCATTGTGTCACAGTTGCTTACAGTATTTAGCACAGTAACATACTGTTCAGGTTTGTAACCTAGAAGCAATACCATCTAGGCTTTACTATCTAGGTTTGTGTAAGTACACTCCGTGATGTTTGCACTACAATGAAATCACCTAATGGCGCATTTCTCAGAATGGAACCTTGTCTTTAGGTGATGCATGACTATATATATACATATACACACACACACACACACACACA
>NW_012153062.1:17103582-17128532 GCF_000956105.1 Propithecus coquereli | reverse complement strand
TACTTTTGAGTATTTTTTAATGAATTTTATTAATAAGCTACAGTGTATTCTACATTAACATTATGTTGAAAACTATTTTAATAGTTTCCACAATAGCATCCACAAGCCAGATTGTTTGTATCCAGCACATTAGAAATTCAGATGTTAAGTGTTTATTGAAAAATAAATTATTCTTCTAAATGCAGAGATTGAGTAAGTATTTCCAGGGTGACAATGTCGTACTGCTGCCCTGCTTTCTCTGGTAGCATAAGTATTCTATTTCCTTTAAAGATTTAGTATTGTTCCAAATGTGGCTGGATGAAATAGCTAAAGTATAGCACTTCCTGCAGAACCATTTGTCACTTACCTGCATTTACTGTGTTTACTGTTCTCTGTGTATTGCTAAACTTCACTTTTAATACGAGAAAATAGGCCTTAAAAGGGAAGCAGTATTTTACTGATGAGCGAGAAACTATTTGTATTCCTCTTTCAAAGCCCGCCTCAGGAGCATGTAGAATGTTTCTTGACCAAAGGAGATGATATGAATATTCATGTGTTTTATGAATCACAGAGTAGAGGCCGTATGGTTTTCTCATTTATCAATTACCGGTTTAGGATTATCCAGCCGAAGAGTTGAACTGATTAACAACGCTTTTTGTTTGCTCGGTGTTGAGGTGAAACAGCCCAGTGACAACTGTATTATTTCTTGCCTCTTCAGCTGTCCACACTTGTGCAATAAGCTTAACATCCTGTCAGGTTTCATCATGTATCCTCTTTATTACCACGTTGTGAGAGTTTGTATAGTTGTAAATCACAATGACTTTTTCAAGTATAATTTCTCGTTGCGGAAAAGACCCCATGGTTACTATGCCTAACAAGCATGGCTAATCATGCCCGTCATAAGTGATCCCAGGTATGCTTGGCATCTGACTGGAAAATTAAAGTTTTAAAAGTTAATGCCACAAGCAGTTGAGAGTAGCAGCTGCGGTGAGAACCTGACTGGTGTTGCAGAGACGTTGGAATAAATCAGACAGACTCACCTTGATTGCCTGAGTTAGCATATTTATTTTGATTTTGTTCTGCATTTGTTGTTGTGTTTCTTTCTTGTTTCCTCTAACCGCCTATCTTAATTCCTGTTTCAAATGTCACTAGGAGATTTCTTTTGGAACTATTACTACCGTTACTGAAATTTAAAAAAAAAAAAGAAGCAAGCAAACACGAAATCCTTTCGTGGTTTGAGAACTCTGCTTTGCAGAAATTCTAAATTCTAAACTGTCTTTTAAAAAGGTGGGGGAAATATTAACAGTAGATCTCTCTCCCCGCCCCCCCCTCAGTTTTTCTCCCTTCTGTTTTTCTCCCCCCACACCCTCCTTCAGCTCCCGGTTGCCCCCTCCCTCATGTTTACTTTCATTAGTATGCAATGGAACGTTTTAATGGGATAGTGTGAAAATAAGCAAAGCCTGAAAGGGCTTTCTTAAGTATATTTTCACTTTAAATGCTGAAGTAGTGATCTTTTTCAAAGGAACACTGAACCTGCTCATCTGCTATTTAGCAGCTTAGATTTAGTTCCAAACTTTTCTTTTTATGCTGTTGTAGACTGATTCCCCCTTTATCCCTGTTTCTGTTTGCTTGTGGTTTAGTTTGCTGTCTTTGACTGAGGTCATCCATTTCAGTTGTGTGTATATAAACATCCCCATGCTTTGTTCCTTTCTTCAGTGATGGGCAGCCAGATTCCAATCCACAGAATGCTGCGTTCTCTTTTATCGTGACTATGAAGAAGAATATCAAGCCACCCCTACAATCTACTGAGTATCTCAGTATGGTCTGAATTCACTGTCATTTAGTTCTTTTTTCACTGAATTCAACTTTTACTACTAACCTATTTGGAAAAGAGCCAGAGAGGAGAGAAAGAGGGACCCCCCTGTACTTTAGCTGTGTAAATCTAACACCTCTGTCCCAGGGTGGGAGAATCTAATTTTCTCTGACTCTCAGACTACATAAGAGGCAAGTTAGCACCTTCTATCACTTAGAAATCCTCGAACTGCTTTTGCTGACAGAGTTTCTGAGTGATTTAATCATTTACTCTATAAAACAGAACTGATTTTAAAAATCTACTATTTTAAGTGGGTGTAAAAAAAGTCTATAGTTTGGGAAAACAAACAAAAATGTTTTTGCTGGGAGGGATTCATTTGCCACATAGGACTCTATGACATCAAGACAGACTGTGTCAGTGCTTTTAAATTTCTTCTCTCACATCCAAGCCTATCATTCCATGCAGAGTACAAGGCTTTGGCTGTCAGAGCCTGAAAATTCTGTTTGTGAAACAATGAACAGTGTCAAATTCTTTGTTCAGCATTCTGAACACCAAGTTCCATATTGTGGATTCTGTTTTTCTGGTTTCTAAATCCTGAGTAGTTGCATACAATATACATGTGAAATGGAGATTAGAAAGATTCTGTCTGCATAAGTTCTTACTCCTTCTAAAGTATGTGCCTTTTTTGGTGAGTGTGATTCAGGCCTATCCATGCTTATTTTTTTCTGATGAGTGACTTAGATTGTTTGATTATTCTTTATTAAAATAATTTTTAAACACATGAATAGATAAATGAATGTGTAAGAAAGAAAAATAACCAATTTTATGTCTTTAACATTAAGGGGTTTTTTTTCAATAAAATTGATCTCTTATTCTATTTTCCTCCTTTTTCATATACTTTTCTGTTCATTTCCTTTCCATATTACTGTTCATATATAAGAATATCAACAGCAAGAATCCTATATTTCTACATTGCCATATTTTTATTAATAATTAAAAATCTTGCTAATTCCAGTCACTAGCTTAGCTGCTTAGGCTAAAAAATAATCTATAAAGTATCATGCCCTTACAATTTTCTGCATAATGATTGAAACTTCAGAGAAAGCTGCATTCAGCAAACAACAATGGAAAAATTTGGCTTAAGATTTTTAAATTCACTAAGTGATAAGTGCACAATCTTAAACAGGTAAGTAATGCAAATATAAAATCAACCTGAAACATGAAACCACATCTGTAAAAATAATGCAAAGACATCTCTATTTGTATAAATGGATTATTTAAACATAGACTTTATATTTCCTAGAGCTATTTTAGGTTCACAGCAAAATTGAGCAGAAAGTACAGAGAGTCCTGTATACCTTACTATCCCCCCAACCCTACCCACACAGCCTCCCCCGTTATTAACATCCTGTATCTTTGTTAAAATTTACTTTTTTGTTAATGAAAAGAGACAGCCCTCGGGTGCTGAATCCTTTGACATTCTGGGTCCAAAATCACATTTTTAGTTCATTTTCAAGTCTTGCTGGGGTGTGTTATTTTAAGAGACAAGTGATCCTTTCAGTGCTGCTAAATACATAATACTAAATGAGTTACTTAAGACACACTGTGTTCAGTGTATATCACAGAAGGGATGCTAAAAGTAACAACTTGGAAAAGGTGTCAATAGAACCCCTGGTTGGTTTGTAGATGTAAATTGGCAAATGCCTCGCCAGAGACTAACAGTGGGGATGCGGTGCAGCCATCACTGAGACTTTTCCTCCTTCTGCTCTTGGCAGTAGCTTCCACTTGTGGGTGGACAAAATTCCAGATGTAATCATTCAACATTCAAGCTCTGCTTCCTCATTCTGCTTCCTAGTGAGACTATTAAAATTGAAGCTCTACAGAGAAATTAAAATAGAACTTGTCATATTATCTTACAAAGAAAGAAACTAATTTTTGAGCCAAACAAATCCCAATATTCTAGAGCCACAGAATAAAAGAGGAGAGATTCAGCGACAGACTAAACCATAGAAGAACCATGCTAATTAGGAATATTGCATAGCCTGGGCTTTTTCAGGATATCATAAGATTGTAAACATGCTTAGTCCATAAAGTCAAATGGTGAATCTTTCTAATAGCAATTCCAGTCTGAATACCAATTCTGAGTAGTAAATGTAGTGTGCTGCAAGCATTAGCTGAGCCCATGAATCAGTACGGTCTCTATGCTGTGTAGCCATCCAGCTCTTGAGTATTAAATAAAAAAGCCTTAAAAAAAAAAAAAAAAAAACCCAGGTTCCACAAGCTTTCATTGTATTGGATGCATTTTTTAATGAATCAGGACTATGGGTATTGATTCTATCAAAGAGTTCTGAGAACATTAACAGAAAAGAGATTTCTCATGACATCATGTCCCTCAACATAATGTGTGTGTATAATCCATGTGGGCCATGTATATTTTATAAAATTATTGATGAGCAAAGGGATCCCTTTAAGCCTTTACTCATTAAATGATGTTTCTTCTCCATGCTCTTATCTTGTGGCTCTGAGGCTTTTCTATGTGGTAGCTGGTTGTGTATCTACTCTGCCTTTCCACAAGCATCTTCTCTGCTTCAAGAACTGTCCTATAGCCAGTTCTTACTGCGATTGCCTCTGATGCTTTTGCCCCATACCCCGTTCCATCCTACCCTAGTCCTACATAATATTTACAAATAATCGTTCTGTAAGAGTCAAATAAGTATTCATTCAGAGGGCTCCTACTTTGCAGGAAAATTGGCAGTGAAATAGAAAAGCTGATGCCATCATAAAATTATTATAACACTTCGGAATGGAGTTGTCAATTTCAAGGCTAACAATATATGACCAAAAATAAGTTATTATTTTTTATTTCATGACACTACTTTATCATTGCTCAATATTTATTGAGTGCCAGTGGTATTTAAGTCATTTATTATAACAATAACTTGTTCCTATCCATTTTTATCTTAACCTTTTTTAAAATTTTGGATACGCAAGATCTTTTATGTGTCAACCCTAACACAAAAAAAATACTGCTAATGTTTATTTGCCGTATGAATGAATGAGGAAAAGGTTTGCATTTGGCATTTGTGGTTTTCTTTTCACAAATAAAGTATTTAATGAAATAAGTATGGAGCAGCATTATCAAATCCATATGTATAATTACAACATCTTTGGGTGTTACTATTTCTTTAAGCATTAAATGCATTTTTTTCCCTCCAGTGTTTACGAAACAGTAACAGGGCTTTTATCTTGGTATAATGCTGTCAAACAATAAAAGACTGTGGATAAGAAAAGAGGAGCCTTCTCCCCACCCCCAGTGTTACTCTGACAGAAGAAGGAATCGGTGGTTTCAATCTGTGTGCTACTCAGTTGAAGGCAGACAGTTACTTTAGGGTTCATTACGTGTGGTTTGAATGGCTAAAAATAGATATGTTCAAAGCATAGATATCAATGTCTTAAAAGCCACTCGTGGGATAGACAACAGCTTCTTCTTTAAGCCACTTAATTTTTTGTCTGGAAATTAATATTTCATTATCCCTTGGAGCACTTGACATGGTCTTTATGGTTTGAAGATGTACAGCAACCACGATACAAGCTAATATTAAGCTGTGTCTTCAAACCCCATAGAGAGAAGGTGCTGGAACTAAATGCTTTAGCATATGACTGAAGTAATTAACCGTGGTGGACAGATTTAATGCTATAATGGTTTATTTTAACCAAGGACAAAGGTAGGGAGGGGCAGGGCCGGAGAACAAATGGATACAGTGGGAAAGTTAAAAATTAAATAAATAAATGCCAGTGTTGTCTGTGTCAGAAACTGTGGCTCCCTGCTACTTTCTGAACTATCATGTTCAAAGTTGTTGATTTAGGCTCCTGCTGGTAAACATGCTTTTTTATAACCTCAACTCATCCATATTTCACACAAGAGACTTCATAAAAGAGACAGATTTATAATTTTCTGTCACTGAATTCAAGATTACCAATTATTTCTTTATTGAAATTTTTGCATCCTTTACTAGAATAGGTATTCATAGCTTTATAGGCCTTTTCTTTTTTTCTCAGTCACTCAATTTAGATTTATGAAGCCTAAGAGTTTCCTCCTGCAACAACTCACAAAAACATTCTACTTCAAATACATAGTGCCTCAATCAATGTAATTATTTCCAGGATAAAGCCACAAGTTTGAGAATTTATATGTTTTAATAATTCTATATTCTTGGATTGTGTAATCATTTTTGCATGAATGGAAAATAAGGCTCTCACGCACAGAATATTTAAAGATCACTTTGTAGATTAATTGGACATTCATATTTAAAATTTTAACTTTTCTCTGTGTACAATTCAAGATTTAAAACTTTCCAAACCCTATCAAAGGCATATTTTCAGAACACTAATTATGTAGAAGTGTGTAGAAATAGCAGAGAATTTCAACCCAAATATTATACAGTAAGAATGAAAAAATGAGGTTAGGAAAATATATGAAATGTGTGTGATTATTTGACCCTAGGAGCTTAAGGACAGTGACACAAAAGGAGTAACGACATGTCATATCATCTCCTACAGGCGTTACACTCCCTCATGTTGAAGTTTTTTCATCTTTGGTGTAGTTCTAATACAGTAGAATTTGTGAGGATGTTAGAAAAATATGATCAGGAAAATTTTCTCTATAAGAATCTGAGAAATGGCTAGGACATAGAGTAAAACTATCTAAAAACGACTTAAGAAGCTGGCATTTTCTACAGGGCTAAGAATGATCTTCTGAAGCCTGAAGAGAGGAATGGGAATCCAAAGGAAGAGATGCAGGGTTAGCCCATACTTTAGCATTTGAGGACTGTAAAAGAAAGCCCCTATTTCTGAGTAGACATAACACCTCCTTCACCAAGGCATATGGTCTAAGGGGCAGAGTGGAGGCTGGATTTCATCCCCCAAGCCACCAGTCACAAACATTGTGCCTGCTCCCCCTTGCACATCCATATCGTGTAGCTCCTGACTAGGTCCCAGGAAGCTCAATAGAAGGGCAGATACAGAAGTGAGACCCACACACCTCCTGTTTTCAGACTCTCCACCTGTTACCTTATACACACCTTGATTATGAATTCACCACTCAGAATGGGAACATTCAACAAAGGTTTCCTGAATGAATAAATAAAATAGGAGTAGGTGTCTATAAAAGCTAAAGAGTTACAGATTATTCTCTAAAGAATAAAGAAATATTCAGATCTAATACTAAGTGTCTAGCTAGATAGTACTCGTATACACGATATATGCACATTTATGGTTTGTGTAAGGACAGTACTTTGCAGTTTCACTTTCAGGATTTTCATGTTGGTCCTCACTATAGTCCAATGAGGGAAACCAAGCCCAATATTTTTATCCTTATTCTGGAAATTAAGGAACTGTAGTTCAGATAGGTTAAGTGGCTTGCCTAAAATTACAAAGCTGCTTAGGTAGGACTGTAAATAGAACTCACCTTCTGAGTGCAAAAAGGAGACAATAAGTACTGCTGAGATTCATATAAGAGAAATGAAATATTTTGGATTTTGAGAAGACTTTATTGAGGATTATTTTGAGATTTTATGGAATGATTATCTTCAACTTTTGCTGCATATGGATGGATAGTAGAATCTACGGAAAATATGGAGAGGTTTTCTGCAGCTGTATGAGTAGGTTTTTTTCCCTAGTTTTCTTTATCTTTCAGGCATTTTCAGAATATTCAGTAACTCACATTAATTTTGCCATGCTTCACAATTAGTGCTGTTTGAGAATGTGCAGGTATGTTTGTGAGGGGGTGTGTGTAATTTGATATTGCATGCGGGAATAGCTGCAACTCATTCAAGGAAGTCCAAAAGAGGATACAAAAATAAAGATTTAAAAAGAGATTTTTTGAGTGGAAATTCCTAATAAAGATTATTGTAAAATAGGTTATAAATAATGTTATGGAATCATTTCTGATGGTTCTCACATTTAGGTAGGTATTCATTCATTTAGGTGAGTATTCATCTTTTCACATAAACCGGATGTGAGGGTGATCTGGCTGCAACATCTGTCACCCCATTGATCACCAGGGTTGATTGCACTGACCTGGCTGGCTAGGCAGGTGTCCCTTTCTTCCCCCACTACTTCATGTCATCCCTCTTGAAGCCACATGCTGGGTTGAAGAGGGTAATCTTCCTGGATAGAGTTGGATCATTCTTCAGATTAGTTACTATGCTCCCATACTAGAACCTCCAAACAGGCTCTCAAAAAACCAAAAACCAATAAAGGTCTCCCATGTAAATGACTCCAGACTAAATCATTTATTTTTCTTTGTCCAAAATTTTAAAAATTACATGAAAATCCTATGTTAAGTTAGGTGGTCATTAAAACTACGTATTTTATTAAGATATCAGGAAATGCAAATGTTAACACTTTTGAGATTCTACAGGTAGTAAAAGAATTGTTAAGTATTCTGTTTTATGAGTGATACTATTTGTAATGTTGAACAAGTCACATTGCAAATGAGTTGAAATTGTGCAATTCTGAGTTTCTATTTATCCTCAAAAGTATATTGGTTTCATATTTTAAAAACATAAATATAACAAAGTATGGTTTCATAGGCCCTTTATAGTCAAATTTAATGGTGCAAACTCCTGAGTTGCTGTAATGTCAAAATACAGTAAACTTGAAGGTAACGAAACAGAAAATCAAGGCCAAAAAAAAATGCATCTTCTGTAAAATATTTTGGTTTACAGTATCTTAAAGAGGACAAAAAAATGCTGGATTGTAACTCTCATGTATTAATGTTTCGAACATACAGCAAGATTTGGAATTCACAAAGCCCATCTTGGTCCATTTATTTTTCATCAGTACTTCTGTCTTTACCCTGTCATCTCTAAATAATACATTGAAAAGAGGAGACATATAATCAGTGAAGTTTTCAGTATTCATTTTGATAGAAACAAAATCAAGTAAAGTTGCTCATATTTTCTAATTGTGAATCATACCATATCGTATTCTAGGTTCTCTAGACACATTGATTTTATCCCTTGTTAGTATGGGATCCCATTAAAAAATTTTTTTTTTTTTGCAACTACTTTTAAAGCACAGAAATCTTACATGTCAATTTGTAACCATTTTCAAGGCTTTAGAATATGCAGCAATTTTTAAGCACTGTTGAAATGAAGCACATAAGAATGTAAAATGAACAATGAGAAATAAATCTGGGTAGTAAGAGTTTAAATGTCAATAAATTAAGCCCTCCTTGGTTTCTTTTTTTTTTTTTTTTTTTTTTTGAGACAGAGTCTCACTTTGTTGCCCTGGCTAGAGTGAGTGCCATGGCGTCAGCCTAGCTCACAGCAACCTCACACTCCTGGGCTCAAGTGATCCTTCTGCCTCAGCCTCCCAAGTAGCTGGGACTACAGGCATGCGCCACCATGCCCGGCCAATTTTTTCTATATATTTTTAGCTGTCCAATTAATTTCTTTCCATTTTTTGGTAGAGACGGGGTCTCGCTCTTGCTCAGGCTGGTCTCGAACTCCTGAGCTCGGAACGATCCGCCCGCCTCGGCCTCCCAGAGTGCTAGGATTACAGGCATGAGCCACCGTGCCCAGCCCCCCGCTCCTTGGTTTCTAATGCTACATTTTCAGATTTCCTTTTGAGGAGAAATCTCCTCTTACTTTATTTCTTTCCTTTTTTCATAAGATTTAAGAAATCCTCCCAAGATTTTGCAAGCTCCTTTTGGGGGCTTTCCATAATGACGACTGCAGGCTGCTACTTCAGGTGACTGTGAAATCTTCTTCATAGAAGTCAGTTGAAATTATGCTCGTAGTAATCATGCTGAATTTACCCTGAGAATAGATAAAGCAAATAAATATGTATAGGATCAATTTTTACATTCAATTAAATATTTGCATTTTATTCAAATAATTAACATGAGGATGAAAATTATCTTGTGAAGCACATTATACACATTTATATAGCATGCATTACTATACCAGAGTTAAAATATTACCGTTATGCCTAATAGGCGCATGTGGAAGCAAATCCTAGGAATGAAGCATTTATAGTAAACATCCATATGTTTTAGTAAACACAATTGCAAGCTTTCCAGAGTAAGCAAACGTGTGAATTCCTTAAATGATACTAAAGAATTAAAATAGTCACTCTTTTTATATGTCTAAAATTTAAAAAATAACAGTAAGTAGCTAGGAGCAGTGGCTCATGCCTATAATCTCAGCAACTACAAAAGCTGAGGCGGGGGATCGCTTGAGGCCAGGAGTTCAAGATCAGCCTGGGCAAAATAGTGTGACCTTTTCTCTAAAAAAATTATTTTAAATTGGCCAGGCATGGTGGCATGTGCCTACAGTCCTAATCACTCAGGAGGCTGGGATGGGAGGGAAGAATCGTTTGAGCCCAGGAGTTCAAGGTTATAGTAAGCTGTGATTTTGCCACTGTACTACAGCCTGGGTGACAGAGCAAGACCCTGTCTCTTTAAAAATAAAGCAAAACAAAAGCAAACAAACAAACAAAAACAAAAAACCACTAAGTAGTATGCTTTGAGATTGTAACAAAAGAATAATAATGACAATAGAAGCAAGCACCTATTTGGGTTTAACACATATTTTTGTATGTATAGCCATCATGCTGAACCTAAAATTGAGGTCCTATTATCCTCATATTGTACAGAGGCTGAACATAGGGAGGCAGTTTAGTAATTTTCAGGTGATAACTGACCTGGTAGAATTTAAGATCTAGTCTTAAAAAACTAGTCAATTGTAATAACAGCTAATGCTCACACAATACCTACCACCGTGAGGCACTTGGTACTTTTCTAAGAACTTTCTGTATGTTAACTCTTATAATCTACCTTATTTGGTTGAGTCCATTATGATCTTCATTTTACTCACAGGGAAATTGAGACACAGAGTGACTAAATAACTTGCTGAAGGTCACAGGGCTAGTAGGTGGCAGCAGGGATTCAAATACAGACATGCTAGCTCTGGAGTCTGTCTTAACCATGCTTTGGCTTAGATACAGGTTCTTTAGCTTAAAAGGTTCAAAACTGATCTTATTCTGATAATTCTCAAAGCCTTAATTTAAAAATATTCGAACAAATTAGATGTCACAGGCTTTTATTTATTTATTTAGTATTTTGTTTGTTTGTTTGTTTTGCCTCCCTCTCTGCAGTGCCTGTAGTACACACACTGGGATTCCCAGTGGCACTAAGAGTGGTGGCACTTCACCCCTCTCTCAATTAGGGACTTCATTGTCATGAGACCCTTCACATTTTCAGGACTTCGTGATCTCATGACATCGAAGAAAAAAAACTTGCTCTTTATTAAAAGTTTACTTTGGGGGTAGCTGTCCTTACTTTTAGGTTATCTGTTAGATCGTATTTTTAATGGCGACACAATGGGAAACTAGCAGTATATGAAAACATTACTATAAAGAGTAATAGAAGTATTTTCTATGAAGAAGTCATAGGAAATGATCTATGGTTAAAGCAAAGAAATGGAAATCTACAGACTCAACTGCTTCGTAAGTATCCCCTCAGCCTCCTAGACTGTTGCATTCCTAGGCCATAAATCAGGATGCTCAGGAATCAGGCAGCAGTTCAGGAATATACTGCCAGGGCCCAGCAATGCCTTTTCCAAGCAAATATGACCAAGAGGGTTAGGATGCGGGCCATTTGTAACCCTCAACCTGATAAGACTTAGGCTCAGAAAGCATCATAAAACCAACCAATTTTGGTATTACTGTATTTCATTTTATATAAGTGCGGCTACATTTGTCACAGTGGTGGAAAGAGAAATTCCTAAGTCTCTTGCACGTCTTATCTGAAGCAAAAGGCCAACAGAAAGAAAATGGCTATTTTGACATGGGTAGCCAGGTGTCTTACAACTTATCATCAGAGCCCAGTCTTTTTGTCCCTGGGCTTGGATTCATCCATAACTTCCTATAACAGCATATGATTTTAGAAATATATTTTACAGCTAGCCTCGCATCACCTAGCCTTGGTTCCTGATATAATCACTTCTCAAAACTTCAAAATTTCTCTTTTTGACTGAAATTCTATAATACCTTGAGCATGGTTTAGACTTACTAAAATAAGATACTAACTTTTTAAAACAGCTTCCCAATTTTCACCATCGAAGAGCAATGTTTCACCAACAAATATGTGAGCCCCCACATAAGAAAAACACCAAGTGCTATTATAACAACTATTGACACAGGTTCATTTACTCATGCACAAAGTTGAGTTAATATTGCGTGTCCTATTTAAAACCTTGCCCACATTTTGGGAGCTTTCTAGTTGGTGAAACCACTGCTTAGATATAAACACTGGAATTTCCTTTCACCATCCCATTACTATCCATGTACTGACCTTAGTATCCAAGCCAGTGGGAGGGAAGAAAAGAGAGGGGCAGTGATGTATTTGACAATCCAAGAAGGCATGGAATGAGAAGAAATAATGTTAGAAGAAAGTCATGGTCCAATTTCCTTTCCAAGAGGATTTAGCAGAGCTGTGAGAGTTAGAGAGAAAACAGACTTGGCAATAATATGAGTCAAGAAAATCTGGAATGCTCTTTGCTGACTTGGAACTCTTCCCTCACCTCTTCCCTCCTGGTCCCACTTTGAAATTCATTGTTATGTTGTAAGTGCCTAATAAAATGTGAAGGTACTGTGTAAATGTGAATAATAATGTCTTTATTCACTAGGACTTAAGGGAAAACAATCTCTGTTCCCACTGCTTTGTTTTCTTTCCCTTCTATGTGCGTCACCAGACCACCCCTGTCTTGCCTGGGATTTTTCCACCTCGGCCCTGCATTTCTTTCCTGACAGTTGTCCATAGTCCTTCTATTCTTGGAGCAAAACTCAGTTGCCAGATTCTCATCACAGTCCCCTTAGCACTTAGTGTGTTGCTTTTTTCAGGCAAAATTTCTGATAATCAAAAATAATCTCGCTACGGGTTGTTTTTAACAAAATAAGCTGGCAGTTATCAAATAATTGTCACATCTGTCAAAATTAACTTTAGTCTTTTTTTTTTTTGAGACAGGCTAGAGTGCCATGGCATCAGCCTAGCTCACAGCAACCTCAAACTCCTGGGCTTAAGCAATCCTTCTGCCTCAGCCTCCCGAGTAGCTGGGACTACAGGCATGTGCCACCATGCCTGGCTAATTTTTTGTATATTTTTAGTTGTCCAGCTAATTTCTTTTTATTTTTAGTATAGACGGAGTCTTGCTCTTGCTCAGGCTGGTCTTGAACTCCTGAGCTCAAACAATCCTCATGCCTTGGCCTCCCAACTTTAGTCTCTTTTGCTTAAATAGGGAGAAACACATTTGAGTCAGTGTCTGACTAGGATGTACTAACAGATTCATTAAACATTAACCATTTATATCTCTAGAAGTAAATGGCTTTTACTCCACGTTAAAAGTTGTATTCATGGTGCAAAATTTTGTCTTTGGCCATTAATACATTCTTTCATATGAAAGGAGTCTCTGTAATTACTCTCATCCCAGATAGTGGAAAGATACTCTACAATATGTTTTTGTATACCAGATCTATCCTTCACTTATCCATTACATTCAAAAGTGATGCTTTTTATAACAAAGTTAAATCTGTCAGTCTCACTAAAATTATTCTATTAGCATTGACCAGAATGACTTTAAATCATTTATTGTTCCAGTAATTGTGCCAGAAATACTGGCTAAATATTGTTACTATTACCTTCTCACTGATATGTTTGCAAAACACTTTAAATAGTGCCTGACCTGTTAAAAAGCTTGTATATTTTGCCATTATTATTATCATCTCATTGAGTACTCACAATAGACTAAAAAGTAAAAAATATTGTTATCCCAATTTACATATGAAAAAATTGAGGCTATTAAATTAGGTAACTTGTGAATGATTAAACAGCTAGTAATTAATTAGGGCAGTCAAAACTTAATTGCAGACCTAGCTGACTCTAAATGAAACATATGGAAGAGTCCCTAAATTTTGAATGTCTTTGTATTCACCTTTCTTTGTACATCTGGTTAATTACAGGAGAAAAAATATAAAACTCATCACCAACATGCCTCCTGACAAGAGATAAAAGTAGAAGAAGAAATGAAGATTTAAGTGTATACCAATAGCTTTTCAACTAAAACTATTTGATCATAGCAAAGACTCCATGATCTACTTCCCCTACCTGATCACTTCTTCCAGTGGAAAATGAATTCAGTGATAACAATAAAGTGGCATTGCTTAAGTAAGTTGAGGGATGCAGGAAGGAAATTATGTAAACATCTGTTTTAGCAATAGGGGGAATGGATGATTCATAGTCAAATTATGGTACATTGGGATTCAATGCTTTGGGGATATTACAATCTAGAAATACTATTGGATCAAATATACACGACTACACACTGCAAGCTTAGTGATATCTCCCATAAGAAAATAAAATGGTAATAATTAAGCTAAACTAAAAATTAATTTATAATTAAAAAGCAAATATAACAGCAATTAAAACTGCTAGCCAACTCAAGACAACATTTCTGGTTCACTGATAACAAATTGTTCTCCCCTAAAACTGAGGGAATATTGTCAGAAATTATCAACACTTCTCAGTACAAAACTGAATTAGTCTTCAGTAAGCTTTAGCAATTTGGTATTTTGGATATGTAAATAACAAATGTTAATATCCTAGGTTACTAGAAAAACAAAACAAAACAAAAACCTCTTAGTAGTTGGGTGTGGTGGGGCCCGCCTACCAGCTACTTCCAGCCTACCAGGAGCCTCCAGCTACTCAGGAGGCTGAGGTAGGAGCATAGCTTGAGCCTAGGATTTAAGGCTGTAGTGTGCTATGAGTATGGCTGTGAATAGATACTGTACTCCAACCTGGGCAACATACAAAACCCCATCTCTAAAAATAAAAAGACAAAAAAGTTTTTTAAAAATTTCAAAAGTCCTCTTAGTTATAGATAAAGATAAGGCAAGAACCCTGACTTCTCCTTAAGGATGAAAGGGAACACCTGTATATTTCAATGCATTTGAGACTCTTCAGGAGGTTACTTAAAGCCCATCAGTGGGCCATGGAACATTCTTTGAGAATCACTGCTATAGAAAATATTATGCACATCTCAAACAGAGTAAAGTTAAATGGCCCACCTTGATTTTATTTCAAATTATGCTTTTTTTTATTACAATAATAATTGTTTTGCAATGTCTCAGAACTCTTGTGAGCTTTATGGGGAATACAAAATGATAACATATCTTTCTAAATCTGAAAAAATTTCCCCTGCACCCCTACTTCTCTCTCCCAACTTTGCAATCCTCATTTGGTAAAATGGCAACACCATTCACACAGCTATTCATGCACCAGTCCTCTCTTTCCTCCTTTAATCCCACGTCCCATATCCAGTCCATGAGAAAACACTATCACCTCTACCTCCAAATTATATCTCAGAGTTGGTCACTACCAAGTCCTGATCTCTCTTGGGTTGCTTCAATAGCTGCCTGATTGGACCTCTATCTCTTCTTGTGCTTCCTTACTCTCCCGGTGCTGTGGTGTGATCTCCCCAGAATGAAAATCAGATCATAACACTTGGGTGGTCTCAACTACCCATGGCTTCCCATGACAAGGAAACCCAACATCCTTCCCAGTCTGTCCACTAACTGCCGCCTTCAGCCATCCTCTCACTCCCTCAGGGTTGTCATATAGCCTTCTCACTGAACCAGAAAGATTCTCATCTAAAGACCTTTACACCTAGAATTTGTTCTCCCTGGAATGCTTTCCCCAGAAATATCTACATGGCTTGCATCTTTGCTGTATCTGTACCTTATTCTTATGTCAATTCCTCAGAGATCTCTTCCCTAAATGCACATCCTGTCACTCTGCATCTCTTTACCCTGCTTCATGTTTCTCTGCCTATCCCTTATCACCATGTAAGATTATATTATATATCCAGTTGTTTAAATGTTTATTGCCTGTCTTCACCACTGTGATGTAAGTTCCATGAAGCAAGAAATTCGTTTTATTTATCTCTGTATCCCCAACTCCTATAACAATCCCAGTATATAGAGCATGTTCAGTAAATATTTCTTAAGTGAACAAATGTCTATATTTGCATCTACACATAGGTCATCATTGAGACCAAATTAGATGACCAATTTAGGTGGTCACCTACTAGAGAGCTTCTTTAGAGTTATTCTTACTCATTGCTAGTACACCCGACGCTTTAGCAGACTCCCTGAGACCCAGTAACAGTATTCCAATCTAGGCAAAAGCAGAAGTATGACAGGGTTGATTTCGGTTTCTTCCACTCACAGCTGGCTAAACACTTAACATTCCATATTTAATCTTTTGTTTCAAAGAAAGAGAGCTATCTTCTCACAATCTTCCCACCTCAGTCCCACTTTCAGAGATCTGAACCTCCAACCAAAGTGCCCCATTCATAACTTTGAATGACAACTATTGTAACCACATTCCTCCTCCTAATTTTGCACTCCCAGGGGAGGAAAATAAATGTTTAAGAGCCCGAAACTTTGACAAGCTTCTCCCTTTATTTCATATGACACTTAGACTTGCTAGCTTGAAGGATTGCAGATTGGAACTGAATTATATTTTAAATGAGCTAAATATATTCCAATAGGGGAAAAATATTTAAAAGATATATCCTGAAAACATCATGCAAATCTAATCATAATAAGAACTTTTTCAACTTTTCAAAATCAAAGAGATTGGATTATTTTTAAGAGCCATAACTACAGCTATAATAATTTTACTAAAAATAGTTGAATAAATAACATCAGAATGTGATAATTATTGGAAACACAAGGTAGGAAATAGGGATATTTTATATTAGTGATGAAAATGATAAAGAAAATAATTACTGTAGTACTATGTAACAGGCAATGTTACAAGCACTTTGTATCTAGTAATCACTGCCCTTCAACTCTAGTCCAAGCAACATCGTTTCTCACCTGGATTATTGCAATAACTTCCTAACTGGTCTATTTGCTTCTGCCCTTGACCCCCTACAGCCTACTTTCAGTATAGCTACTCCATAATGCTTAAAAGAGTAAGTTATGTCATGTCACTTACCTGGTCAAAATCTTTTGATAGCTTTCCATCAAAGATTTAACTATGTCCTACCAAGTCCTACATAAAGAGGCCCCCATGACCTCTTTCATAACATCTCCTACTTGCTCACACTGTTTTCCCTGCTGTTCTTTAAACCTCCTAGGCATGCTCCTTCCCCTGGGCCTTTGCAACACCTCTCTCAGATGTTTGCATGGTTTCTTTCTTTCCTCCTTCAGTCTTTGCTCAAATGTTGCCTTCTCAGCAAAGCTTCTCTGACCACACAATTTAAAATTGTAGCCCCCACACCAACAGTCTTCTTTCTTCTATTTTATTCCTTAATAGTACTTACCACTATCTGACATAGTAGATGCATTTACTTCCTAATTTGTTCGTTCCCAACCCCCCCTCCCCTTAGAACACAAGCTTCATGGAAGGCATTTTTGACTGTTTTATTCACTCTTGTAATCCCAGTGTGAACAATACTGCCTGGTACATAAATGTTAATAAATATTTGTTTATCAAACAAATTGAGATACCAATCAATGAGCTAATATTACATATCTACTAGAATGACTAAAATCAAAAACACTAACAACATCCAATACTGACGAGAATGTGGAGCAACAGGAACTCTCATTCATGGCTTGTGGGAATGCAAAACAGTACAGCCACTTTGGAAGACACTTTGGCACTTTCTTACAAAGCTAAACATAATCCTACCATATGGTCCAGCAATTGCACTCCTAGAAATTTGCTCACATGAGCTGAAAACTTTTATTCACACAAAACCCTGTACATGAATGTTTATAGCAGCTTTATTCATAATTGCTAAAAACTGGAAGTAACCAAGATGTCCTTCAGTAGGTGAGTGGCTAAACAAACTGTAGTACATTCCTGCAATGGAATATTATTCAGTGATAAAAAAAAATGAGCTAACAAGCCACAGAAAGACATGGAGAAACCTTTAAATATATATCGCTAAGTGAAAAAAGCCAGTCTGAAAAGGCTACATACTGTATGATTCCAACTACATGACATTCTGGAAAAGACAAAATTATGGAGACAGTAAAAAGATCAGTGGTTGCCAGGAGTTTGCAGGGAGGGAGGAAGGGATGAATAAATGGAGAATGGACAATTTTTAGAGCAATGAAACTATTCCATATGATTCTGCACTGGTGAATAGATGACAGTATGCATTTTTCCAAACACATAAAACATATCACACAAAGATGAAACTGATTATAAACTATAGATTGTTTTTTATTTCAAAATATTACAGGGGTACAAATGTTTTTGGTTACATGGATTGCTTTCATAATGCTTGAGTCAGAGCTACAAGTGTGCCCATTACCCAGATAATATATATGAAAAAATGCTCAATATCATCAGAGAAATGCAAATCAAAACCACAATGAGATATCACCTTACACCAGTTAGGATGGCTTTTATTAAAAAATCCAAAAACAATAGATGCTGGTATGGATGAAGAGAGAAAGGAATGTTTATACACTATTGGTGGGATTGCAAATTAGTACAACCTCTATGCAAAACAGTATGGAGATTCCTCAAAGAACTATTAAAAAAGTTGACCTATCATTTGATCCAGCAATCCCACTACTGGGTATTTACCCACAGGAAAAGAAATTATTTTACCAAAAAGACACCTACACTTGAATCTTTATTGAAGCACAATTCACAATTGTGATGTGGAATTGCAAAGGTGTGCAATCAACCCAAGTACCCATCAATTCATGAGTGGATTAACAATGTGGTATATATATACCATGGACTACTACTCAGCCATAAAAAAGGATGAATTAATGCCTTTTGCAAAAATTTGAATGGAACAGGAGACCATTGTCCTAAGTGAAGTATCTAAAGAATGGAAAAACAAACACTACATGTACTCATTATTAAATTGGAACTAACCGATGCGCACACGTGCACAGAAGGAAGTAAAATTCAGTGGAAATCGAGGCGGTGGGGGAGAGAGGAAGAGGGGATGGGCAAAAATCTACCTAATGGGCACAGTGAACACTATCTGGGTAAACTATAGACTTTGGTTAATAGTAATGTAATATTGAGTTATCCATTTTAACAAATGTGCCACATTGATGCAAGAAGTTAATAATAGGGGAAACTATGCGTGTGTTTGGGGAGAGTAATATGGGAACTGTACACATTCTAAGCCAAATTTTCTGTAAACTTAAAACTGCTCAAAAAAGTCTATTTAATTTAAATAAATAAATACATTCAGCTACCAATTGGTACTAAATAAATAAATAAATATGTTAACTTTCTTAATTCTCACAAAAGCACCTTGATGTGGTTTCTATCATTATCTCCATTTTGAAGGTGGGGAAAATGACTCTCCCAAGTGAGGTGACTTTCCCAGGCTCACACAGCTACTACTCAGGAGCTGCAGGTGTGGAACCCAGAATGGAACATCTCGAGAAGCAGCATTCCCAATTATTCTACCATATTACACCCTCTAAAGGCATTAAATGTATAAGGGAGACAAGGTGATAAAACAGTTATAACGAGACATACAGGCTTAAGAATACTTCCCGTCACATGCATAGAGGTGCCCTGTGCCTAGCGTTCAGAGAATGAACACATCTATATGCAGTAATGGTGCTAAAAAGAAAATTACTATTCCAGAATGAAGCCTGCTAGTCCCAGGATTTTGTTTGTTGTCATTCTTATCATTTTTTTGTTGCCTTTGAGAACAACTTGATCACTGTTGACATACATAGTCTTTTGGTGATAAACATGAACATTTTCAACATTGTTTCATAAATCTTGATATGGATAGATTCAAAAGTATATCTTTTCTATTTTGCCTTTTAGCCCATTTTCAAGGCTAATATATGCATGCTAGAGAGGGAAAGATTGCTCGTCTAATTTTTGTAAAGGATTTTAAAATATATCTGAGGTGGCATTGAAGTAAAATTAGAGATATGGCAAGACAAGACACTGAGTGTGAAACAGAAAACTTCAGCCAACTGATGAGCCTTCCAGGCACATCGCAGAGGACTTTATGATTTTCTTCTTTAAAGTAGTTTCTAGATATTCTGTTATCATGACCATCTTTCTCGAAGTCTGGGTCTTCAAAGTGACATTTTCCCTGCACTGCCCAAAATAGAAATTTCACTTCATCTCTGTCTGTGGCAGGAATAAAATAACCCCAATATTCAGCCTCTTTGCAGATTATATATTCCATAATAGAATATCATCATAACTTCTATTCAAAGCAGAATATCCATTCAATTAAACTTGAATATTTTTTAGGGACACTCACAATAGAAAAGACAATTGCATGGTTGTCAAAAACTATGACTAACCAGGTATGGTAGAGTCCCATAAAATAATTCTTATCAAAAGACTAACATTTACCATGCAGCACTAATAAAACGTAATTATAAGAGATTTAAAAATAAATAACTGGAAAATAATAAACATTCATTGCATGCAAAATATACAGCCAAAATGAACGTTAAAGGATATAAAAATACATTAAACACAATGCATGAATTTTTTGTATTTAACATAGGGATATATATCACCATATAGAAATATTTTCTCCAAATACTTGTTATTAAAAAAAAAGAACAGATAAAAGAAAACATTTTTCTTGCCCCTTTGTTGTGTCACAAAGTTATTCTATGAACAGGTTTCTACTGTATCACCTCACTAAAAGTCAAAGCCTTTAAGGTATAATACTTGGTTGGAAAAAAAAAAAAAAGCAAGGAAAACCTTTCACACATACAGAAACGGAGAAAATTGCTAAAGAAAGGGAAAAAAGCCCCCTTGACAGATAAGCAATAGCTCTGCTTACACAGTAATTTATGGTAATATCAGAAAGCTTTTGATAAAATTTCACACATATTGCAGGGTAGGACATTGGAGAAGATAAAGGACTCAAAGAGATATGGGGAAATTAAACCATTTATAAGAGGGGAAGTATTTTGTAAAAAAAAAAAGTGGCAATTGGTTTGAGAGTCATAACAATTTGTGTAATTTCTATGTGCTTTGGGGACTTGCTGTCTGAAAAAGTGGCAGCCTAACATTTCTCCTATTGCTACAAAAAGTCATTTTGGGAAACAACAAATATGGGAAGGTTTAAAATATATATGTGTGTATACATATATAATAGTTCATAGATATATATGGTATACTATATATATAGTAACACAGCTGGTAGTGTTTGTGAGCTAAATTTCTATCCTTTGATTAGATCTTTTAAACTCTTATTTTTATTTTATTTGATAGCAGATCAATTTTCCAATAAAATAATTTTGCCTTTGGGGTATTATAATGAAAAAGCAATTTAAAATGTATTTCTATAAATACTGAAAAGTATTTTCACACCAGATAGGCAGTAAACAAATGAAGAAATATTCATACAAGTTGCTACTTCCTTCCTTCTTATCTGAAAAACAATGAGCCTTAATTTACATATTTCTCCATCAACCCCTGAAGCCCTTATTAAGGTCAAAGCTGGAATATAATATATTTGTTATTCTACAGAATTTTATATTTTGAATTTTAAAGTACTATTTAATGCTATGATTTTACTTCCTATATTAAAAACATAAATGGCATCAATGAAGAATTTTAAAATGAGTTTTAAAAGTATTCTTCAATAACCATTTTTAATAAAGTGGCCATGCTTTCCTCTGAACTTCAGTGTATCTTTGGCCTGCTGGCCTGTCACTGTCATTCTTGATCATTGATATCTCAGTTTCTGACAACAACCACTACAGAGCTCTTCTGTTCTGGAAACAGAAAAAATTTTGTCATTCAAAAACAGCATATTACGAGAACCTTGTTACTTGTTTTTAAAGAATACTGACAGGAAACCTTGGGTAAAGAAATGCAAGTTTGTCTCTCTTCTCCCTAACAAATCTCTCCTGAGGCAGAGCTTTAATGAGCAGTTCTGGAAACTTCTTAAACAATATGTATCACTGACCAGGATGGCTGACCCTTTCAAGCTAACTGATGCTATTCAGTAAAGATAATATCAGAATCTGAAGTAACTGGTTTGAGTTTCTAAAGCATTTTGAGGAAATATTTTGTGAGAGTGGGAAGCATGTTTTAATGCCATTCACATGTTTTCCTGAGAATGAAAGCTGATCTGCAAGGGCGTTGAAAGCATTACAGACTAATTTCATTGCAATTTCGGGGGCTGAGAGGAAGCTTGGGAAAAGCAGGAGTTGAGTAGGGGTTCAAGAGCACCAAGGTGAACACCGCTGACCCACTGGCAAATCACTAAGTGCTGGACCCCGCTCTAGAAGGTTCATGTTTTGAGCGTTTCCAGCAATTGCGCAGCTCTCTTGAAAATTCACACTGTTATTTTATTTATAGCAGATGTCTCTTAAAGCAAACATTTTTACTTTATGCTATACAAATCTTATGGAAAATTGCAAACATAATGTGGAGTTTTGGTCATGCTATAGAAATTCACAGTCTTTTCTATAATGGATTATGAGCAAGGGGAAAAAACTGATACTGATCTGAGGCTGAGGGATAAAGGGTAATCAAAACAAGGCTTCTGCAGATGCTTTTATGAAACTTGTTTTAAAAGAAAAGACAAAAGTTGAAACTGTGGATTAAGCCAACTAAATTAAATCATCTTGTATTCAAAATACATTCTGCATTTCAGAATAAAATGACCAGAAGCCAGCATGAGCCAATTCTACCATCTGAGCTATTTTAAAACATAAAGTTTTATTTGGATTTTCCTAAGCCAAACTTGTATTTGTTTCTTGTGTACAGCCAATGAAAAAAAAAAATCTAAATATGCATTTCATCTTTCTGCTAGTTCTGAATTGTAGTTTTCTTGTTACTCAATATTGTATATACTGACTTAAATATATGTCCTATGGCTGCTTAGCAATTACTGAACTGCCTGATTGAAAAATTTTGGCATCTGAAATATAGCTGTCAATATAAAAATATAATGTGCAATTAAAGGGGAAAGTAAATTTTTTCTGGAAACAGAATTCAAAAATGGAGAATTATATAAATTTTGGAAATTGAAATCCAGATAAGTAAAACTCTACATGTCCAAGAATTCACTGTTAATTATGCATGGTTTGTAACAATACATATTTCAAAAAGGAAGTCATGAAAGTAATGTGGCTGTTATGTTTTTACAGGCCTTTGTGAGAGTTTAACCAATACAACAGCATAATCTCTCTGGACTCTAAAAACACAAATCCATGACAAGGACATGAGATTGATGGAATTTGTAATCATATATTTTTACTTATGTAATAAATTTGTAATTTCAAGGACATTATTCAAAATGACCAAACTGCATTACAATGTGTGGATTCCTATGCTGTTTTGCATTAATGTCTGCAAAAAAATTTTACACTCTTAACAATCTGCCGTTGGTGCTTCAGTGGGTTGCTTACCATTATAATTCTGGTCACAGATGAGGGTTAAAATATCTCTAACCTTTACAAATGTATTATGTGGCACCACTGACATAGCTTTTATTGCAGATAAAATCTATGACAAATTTTCTGTATGGCAAAAGAAGAACATGATTTTATATTAAATTCTGATGATAGAGACATATTTCTCTGCTTGTACTTCTGAAATGTTTTGGATATAGTAACAATGGGCAATACTTCCTCTTCCATTACAGCAATAAAAATCTCAAAATCCACTTCATTTTTATGGGTCCAGAGCTTCAGTAAATATTTCTTAAGCAGAACTGAAGAACAGTGAGAAAAATATTCAGAATTCAGCTCACTTCTAACCTTGATCAAAACAGACAAAACATTCAGCTGGTTAAACATAATGAGAAGCAGCAAGAGGAAGCCACAAAAGTGCCTGGAAATTGAGTGTTGCCATGAAGGTGTATAAGAGCTGGAGCAAAAGTTTTTCAAATCTAAGCATCAAGATAATGGTGGGTCCCTCTGACAGTCATTTGAAAGAAAGAATAAAGCCTATTACAGTAACTTTATGAAGTTATAAAAGCACTTGAGTTTTCAGAGAGCCACATGTTTCTGACATCCCATCAAAAAATTGGTGTTATGACATTGTCATAATACATAATCATATAGTCAAGGAATGATTCGAAGTAAATCCGTAATGGCACTTTTTTAAAACAAATTTCACATTGCACTCCAGACATCGTCTTTCTTCCTTCTTCCCGTAGACTAAATGATCAAGAGAAAGGTAGGTAAAGAAGTGCATTATTTCTCTTGATCCCTTTTCCTGACAATTTCTTGGAATAGATGAGAATTTGGTTTAGTCCATACTTTTTTTTCAGGCTTTGTGATTATAAAGACCTCTAATAAATCCATATCCGATGATCCAAACTGTCTAATACTGTACTGAACAGTACTCTAGGTTATCTGCTCAGAAGAAAGTGTCCCTTTAAATTGCCAGGATGCCTCACAGCTATATCAAGGGTTGCGTGGATTGTATTTAAGATTCTTGGGGGGGATCTGCTGAACTTGAGTCTTCATTCATTGTTTTCTGTGCATATCACTAAAGACTTCCCTAGACTATTTAAGGAATAGGCCTTTAATTGTACGATTACCTGAAAACAAACCCAAGCTTGGAACAGCCAATAGTCAAAATGTACCCCTTCCCCCCAAAAAGCAACATGTGGCTTTAATTTTATTTAATTTATTTATTCTCTCAATTTATTTTTAAAAATCCTAGCCCATTGCCTAAGCCTTTGGGCACATGGGTATAATAAAAAACATTGCTGGGAATAAATAATGCATATTAACTGAGTCTATTAGGATTCTCAAAAAGAGTCCATCAAAATGACTTATTTTAGGAGTCCCAATTGAAAATCTATTAGCAAAATAATTCTATTAAATTGTATGATATTTCTAACATCAATTAATTACATTTATATCCAGCTCTATAGTGTAATGACTTTATAATATTAATTGTGATTTTAATTTAGGAACAGAGCTTGTAAAGTTTGCCTCAAGTTTTAGTGTTTAATGGCTTTCCACATTTAGACTGTCTACAAATTGAGACTTTTTTTCATTTTTCTACTCAACTGGTCATTTCAAACCTTATTTTTTATGATTTTTTTTTTTCTTTCAATGAGTGGACCGATTTAATTTGCTTTGGGAC
>NW_012153062.1:17099651-17102787 GCF_000956105.1 Propithecus coquereli | reverse complement strand
AGGCTAATATATGCATGCTAGAGAGGGAAAGATTGCTCGTCTAATTTTTGTAAAGGATTTTAAAATATATCTGAGGTGGCATTGAAGTAAAATTAGAGATATGGCAAGACAAGACACTGAGTGTGAAACAGAAAACTTCAGCCAACTGATGAGCCTTCCAGGCACATCGCAGAGGACTTTATGATTTTCTTCTTTAAAGTAGTTTCTAGATATTCTGTTATCATGACCATCTTTCTCGAAGTCTGGGTCTTCAAAGTGACATTTTCCCTGCACTGCCCAAAATAGAAATTTCACTTCATCTCTGTCTGTGGCAGGAATAAAATAACCCCAATATTCAGCCTCTTTGCAGATTATATATTCCATAATAGAATATCATCATAACTTCTATTCAAAGCAGAATATCCATTCAATTAAACTTGAATGTTTTTTAGGGACACTCACAATAGAAAAGACAATTGCATGGTTGTCAAAAACTATGACTAACCAGGTATGGTAGAGTCCCATAAAATAATTCTTATCAAAAGACTAACATTTACCATGCAGCACTAATAAAACGTAATTATAAGAGATTTAAAAATAAATAACTGGAAAATAATAAACATTCATTGCATGCAAAATATACAGCCAAAATGAACGTTAAAGGATATAAAAATACATTAAACACAATGCATGAATTTTTTGTATTTAACATAGGGATATATATCACCATATAGAAATATTTTCTCCAAATACTTGTTATTAAAAAAAAAGAACAGATAAAAGAAAACATTTTTCTTGCCCCTTTGTTGTGTCACAAAGTTATTCTATGAACAGGTTTCTACTGTATCACCTCACTAAAAGTCAAAGCCTTTAAGGTATAATACTTGGTTGGAAAAAAAAAAAAAAGCAAGGAAAACCTTTCACACATACAGAAACGGAGAAAATTGCTAAAGAAAGGGAAAAAAGCCCCCTTGACAGATAAGCAATAGCTCTGCTTACACAGTAATTTATGGTAATATCAGAAAGCTTTTGATAAAATTTCACACATATTGCAGGGTAGGACATTGGAGAAGATAAAGGACTCAAAGAGATATGGGGAAATTAAACCATTTATAAGAGGGGAAGTATTTTGTAAAAAAAAAAAGTGGCAATTGGTTTGAGAGTCATAACAATTTGTGTAATTTCTATGTGCTTTGGGGACTTGCTGTCTGAAAAAGTGGCAGCCTAACATTTCTCCTATTGCTACAAAAAGTCATTTTGGGAAACAACAAATATGGGAAGGTTTAAAATATATATGTGTGTATACATATATAATAGTTCATAGATATATATGGTATACTATATATATAGTAACACAGCTGGTAGTGTTTGTGAGCTAAATTTCTATCCTTTGATTAGATCTTTTAAACTCTTATTTTTATTTTATTTGATAGCAGATCAATTTTCCAATAAAATAATTTTGCCTTTGGGGTATTATAATGAAAAAGCAATTTAAAATGTATTTCTATAAATACTGAAAAGTATTTTCACACCAGATAGGCAGTAAACAAATGAAGAAATATTCATACAAGTTGCTACTTCCTTCCTTCTTATCTGAAAAACAATGAGCCTTAATTTACATATTTCTCCATCAACCCCTGAAGCCCTTATTAAGGTCAAAGCTGGAATATAATATATTTGTTATTCTACAGAATTTTATATTTTGAATTTTAAAGTACTATTTAATGCTATGATTTTACTTCCTATATTAAAAACATAAATGGCATCAATGAAGAATTTTAAAATGAGTTTTAAAAGTATTCTTCAATAACCATTTTTAATAAAGTGGCCATGCTTTCCTCTGAACTTCAGTGTATCTTTGGCCTGCTGGCCTGTCACTGTCATTCTTGATCATTGATATCTCAGTTTCTGACAACAACCACTACAGAGCTCTTCTGTTCTGGAAACAGAAAAAATTTTGTCATTCAAAAACAGCATATTACGAGAACCTTGTTACTTGTTTTTAAAGAGTACTGACAGGAAACCTTGGGTAAAGAAATGCAAGTTTGTCTCTCTTCTCCCTAACAAATCTCTCCTGAGGCAGAGCTTTAATGAGCAGTTCTGGAAACTTCTTAAACAATATGTATCACTGACCAGGATGGCTGACCCTTTCAAGCTAACTGATGCTATTCAGTAAAGATAATATCAGAATCTGAAGTAACTGGTTTGAGTTTCTAAAGCATTTTGAGGAAATATTTTGTGAGAGTGGGAAGCATGTTTTAATGCCATTCACATGTTTTCCTGAGAATGAAAGCTGATCTGCAAGGGCGTTGAAAGCATTACAGACTAATTTCATTGCAATTTCGGGGGCTGAGAGGAAGCTTGGGAGAAGCAGGAGTTGAGTAGGGGTTCAAGAGCACCAAGGTGAACACCGCTGACCCACTGGCAAATCACTAAGTGCTGGACCCCGCTCTAGAAGGTTCATGTTTTGAGCGTTTCCAGCAATTGCGCAGCTCTCTTGAAAATTCACACTGTTATTTTATTTATAGCAGATGTCTCTTAAAGCAAACATTTTTACTTTACGCTATACAAATCTTATGGAAAATTGCAAACATAATGTGGAGTTTTGGTCATGCTATAGAAATTCACAGTCTTTTCTATAATGGATTATGAGCAAGGGGAAAAAACTGATACTGATCTGAGGCTGAGGGATAAAGGGTAATCAAAACAAGGCTTCTGCAGATGCTTTTATGAAACTTGTTTTAAAAGAAAAGACAAAAGTTGAAACTGTGGATTAAGCCAACTAAATTAAATCATCTTGTATTCAAAATACATTCTGCATTTCAGAATAAAATGACCAGAAGCCAGCATGAGCCAATTCTACCATCTGAGCTATTTTAAAACATAAAGTTTTATTTGGATTTTCCTAAGCCAAACTTGTATTTGTTTCTTGTGTACAGCCAATGAAAAAAAAAAATCTAAATATGCATTTCATCTTTCTGCTAGTTCTGAATTGTAGTTTTCTTGTTACTCAATATTGTATATACTGACTTAAATATATGTCCTATGGCTGCTTAGCAATTACTGAACTGCCTGATTGAAAAATTTTGGCATCTGAAATATAGCTGTCAATATAAAAATATAATGTGCAATTAAAGGGGAAAGTAAATTTTTTCTG
>NW_012153062.1:17096099-17097581 GCF_000956105.1 Propithecus coquereli | reverse complement strand
ATTTTTTTTTCTTTCAATGAGTGGACCGATTTAATTTGCTTTGGGACAGTAAAGAAACCCGGTATAACAGACAAACTAAAAGTAACTACAGAATAATGTTTTGCTTTGGCTATATATTGTTCACATTTGGCCATATTACCAGAATTTTATTTTCACAAATACTGGAGCTGGAGTTTCCTATGGTCAAAGCCAGAGAAATCCAATAATCTGATTTGAAAATAGAGTGTTGTGGTACCTGCTATTAGTTACTAAAACCAACTGAAAGGTTCATACTAGTTCAGCACTAAGTTGATGCTTTCCCAGAAAGAAGTTTTGCACTTTGTCATTCCACCCAAGAAAGTAAACTGGCTCCAAGATTACCTGAGCCTGTATCTCAGTTCCTCCATAGACAAGTCACATGTTTCTTTGTGAATCTGTTTCCTCATTTGTGAAACAAAGATTGATGATGGAATAAGATAGTAGACATAAAGTGCTTAGAGCAGAATCTCACCCAAGTAATCAATAAATGGTTGCTATTCTTATTATTTTCATTCAATCTAATATTGTTATTCAAGCTTTTCACTTTTAGCATGTTATATCACTTTCCTGAAATAGCCTCCTCTTTCTGTCTTGTCTTTGTAAATTCAATACTTTCCTCATGGCTCAGCTGAAGGCTAGCCCAAGATACTCTTTTTCTACCAACTCATTTTGAGCTTTTATCCAAATGATATTTAAAGATGTGTTATTCTCTAAACATTTCTTACTTCCACATATACACACACAAAAAGAACAACATACAAGTTTCTTTAAGAAGGTGGAAGTGCGCTATATTTCTTGTGCCTAGATTTGGCATGTAACGAATTTTTATTTTGGTAAAGATTTTCAGTTTATTTATTATCACGTCACAATTAATGCTGCACAGAATCCAAACAGTTAATGAGTTACGGTTTATGACATTATTTTTTCTGGTCAAGTTAGAGAACTAAATTGTTTCAACAGAGACCTAATCTGTTTTTTGGATTTTTTGTTATTGTTGTTTTTGTGTTGTTTTTGCTTAAACGCAATAATTTATGTTCCTTTAATGGTGACTCCACGTAATTCTGTCTTTGGATTACAGAACACATTCTTATACCCTAACGTTCTTTGGACTGAGTCCAACAGAGACCAGGATTATATAGTGTTTTCCTCTATACTGCAACATTTCCAAAACAGGTTTTATATCAATTTTGCATTACAGAATATAAATACAGATTCTTAAATACGTCTGTCAGGCTCCTTCAATTCCCTGAAGACAATACGGATATGTCTACTATTAGTGAAACAATTAAGGGTTAAAATTGTTAGGCATAGTGTTTATATATATGTAATATTCATTGTTAACAATGGGAATTTCAAGCATTTAATATTTATGTATAGATGTCATTTGTGGCTTGGAAAAAAGGAAGTAGTTTTCTGAGTGATTAGATGCCTGGAAGATGATTCTTTAATTTTTTAATTGCATCA
>NW_012153062.1:17021895-17094412 GCF_000956105.1 Propithecus coquereli | reverse complement strand
CTAATGATGTAATAAATAATAAACTTTTTAGTATAAAGAGTTCTTAGATTCACACCAGTATAAGCTTAGGTAAATGTTTCTTTTGTTCTTCGTCCTTCCTGTCTAAATTCTTTATTTTGCACATGTTTTGAGATAATAAAACATGAATTTTTCAGTTACTATTTTGGTGTACTACTGCATGAAAAAATGAAATAAATTTTTGTTAATTTGTGAAAACTGAGTTATGAGTTATCTGTATTACTTATGTATGTTGTGAGTATATACACATATATACATATAAAAAGGTTTATTGATTCTGCAAGATATAGAATAAAAATGAATTCATGTGATGAACTGAAACTAACATTTTTATTTCTTAGAATCTGATTATAGGAAAAAATATCAGCAATGAGCTTGCAGTGCATAAATTACTCTCTAAGTGTTAACAGTACTTACAAAGCTGAGTCTACTGAATCCAGAATAGCTAAATGTATATGTGTCATCTAAACAATACTCAATCATACAGATATTAAGAAACAGTTGTTTGTTGTCTTCCAGTTAAACATATCTAAATGATTGGTTTCTTGTTGACCAAACAGTTGAATTTTCCAGCGGGATATTTGTGCATTATGTAGACACAACCAATGAATTTCTGTACCTTTGAAAGAGCTGGATAAGTTCAGCTTATCCAGAAGTTATTATATGCACAAAGATAATGCAGTTGTATATGACTTTGTTATTATATGTGAAGAACTTAAGTCTGAGAGAGATTAAATGATTTCTAAATTTCAGGGAGTAAATGTACAAATACATTTTATTCAAAATTATCTCCTTTCTTTCAATATATGTAGTCACTGAGAGGGACCAGAAAATGTTTCCTAGTGGAAAATAGACCAATGGGAGGACATCCTTGGCAAGCAAGAAAAGAGACAATTGGCAGAGCATGAACAGAAAAGATCCCAGAAGCAAGAAGTGTATGGGAACAGCTAGTCTTGGATGAAAGAGTATGTGGGGAGTACAGAAAGTTGGAGAAGATAGAACTGTACTGAAACCAGACCATATCTACTTCCCAGATCCGAAATCCACACATTCACTTGTCCTGGTGGTCTGGAATTTCAATACTCTAGACATAGCTGTTACCACGCTTCTTTGAAAAAGTGCAGAGAGGTAAAGCAGGGTGTGACTTCCATTCACTGAATTAATCAAAAGCTTTTGCCCAAACAACTACAATTAAGAGTTTAAGAAAATGTCATTTCAGATATACATCTTAGATGGAGGCTAAAATGAAAAGGTAACATTTTGGTTAAGATAATGCAGGGTCAAAAAGCTATTTTAATGCAATTCCAGCTATCCGTTTTGTAATTTTTACATACATGTAGATTGAGACAGAAAAATAAATAACTAGAGAAGAGAAACTCATTAGTTATGTCTTCAAGAGGATTTGAGAAATTAGATTCAGAAATAGCTTTGTATAGACAGACTATCTTGGTAATTCCTGTTTTTCCAGGGGAGAGTGTTGCCACTACATATGTTATTGTCCATGTCATGTGTTTCACCCTGTAGAAAGATCTGAGCAATGAAAGCCATCTTTTAAAAACCGGAGCTGTTGCAAATCCTGCCACAACTAACTATTAAGCTTTTTCCAAAAGTACCGCCATTGATTTATACTTACCCAAGTCTATTATGTATCTCAAGGGTAAGGCCTTTAAGTGTATGTAAATAACAAAGAAATACATTGGAAATACAAAATAAAATAAAATATGGCCAAGTTTTATTAGGCTTAACCCTCAGCAGCTTTCTTTTTTCAAAAAAAAAAAAAAAAACACAACTTATTGTCTTAAAATGATATTTTGGTACTTATAAACTTAGGGAAATTAGTAGACAATTGAATGTTTTAAATAACCCGAAAAGCAGAAAATTTGTGAGACCATGTCCTTGAAAGGTACCAGAAAAAAAATTCTGAGAAGTGTGGTTTATTACAGCAACAATAATATTAAAATAAATAACGTAGTTACAAAAATGATAATAATATGGAACATATTGAACTGGTTTTCATATAACAGTTTCAAATGTTTTTAGCCAAGGACTTCTCTGACATTCAACTAAATTTGATAGACTTTACTTTTTGTTTCTTTTGCCTTTTGTACCCCAAGGCTAATGCTTAAAATAACTCCAGATTCAGGTTCCCTATATCGTCCTCATCTGTGTTCCCCAAGACATTTCTTCTATCCCCTATTCTACCTACATTTCTCATCCATCAAAAGAACTACTCATCTCGTTTTCATTTGCACTACATTCTCACCATGCTATCCTTGAAATCCATTCTATGGGACCAAGTTCTACGTGAAAGTGCTATAATTAGATCCTTCTGGTTCATTTGGTAATAAACCCATCTGGATTTGATCCAACATGTACCAGCTTTATACCAAACCTGACCTATTATGGCTAGAATTACACTAAGGTTCCATTCTATGTCCTTTCTTATTTAAATTGTAAGCTGTCATTCAGGGATTTTAAGCACAAACTATGAAAACTAAGTTTACTTAAAGATAATTTAGTTAAAGAACACATTAGATGTGGCTTTCCTAAGGAAAAGCCAGGTACAAAGATAAATAACTGAATTTTGAGTCTCCTGCTAATTAGAATAGTAGCTAATTAGAATAGTACCCTTTTAAACATGGCAAATAACCCTGAAACCCACTTACTTGTCCTGTTCTTAATTTCCATTGGAAATATTGCTCCATGATAGCAATGAAATGTCACAATACAATCAAATTTAGGGAAAGAGGTTAGGGTTAGGTGATATGGATAGTTCATATATGATTCACAATACACATCTGAGAGTCTAATTACTGTAAGATTAGAGGTCAGAAAATTGGCAGTAAAATTAAGCATTGCTACCTACTATAGAGTTAAACAACACACAACAAAATGGATAATGATAAGACTAAATTAGAAGGAATATATAAATAAAAGGCAAGAATAGTAACAGTTGAAGATCATTACGAGCACAAGAAAGGCTTCACAATGTTCATATAAGCAGGCTTCCTGAAGATGATGGAGGTGCCACTCACAGCCACAAGCTTCTAAGGATCAAAGAGCCTGGCGTGGCAGCCAGTGAGTATCTTTATTAGCAAAGAAAGGAATAAAATCCAGCAAATCTAGGATTATCAAATTTTGCCTAAACACTAAATCATGGTAACTCTGAATAAATCACACAGTATTTTACTAGTAACCAGGCTTTAATTGTACATTAAGATAAAATCCTGTGAAATTACTTGTCATTGCTCCAAAAGAACCAAGGAAAGAATTAAACAATATTGCAGCAGTTAACACCCAATTACTGGACCAAGGAACTTAATTTTTCAAATGTCTGCTTGAGTTCTGAGCTCCTAAAAAATTAGATGTATGTTTGATACGGTAGCCTAAAAATTTGTCAATAATTGCCTTGTGGATCTTTTGGATAACAACTCAATAACCAAATACTGTAACTCACTTTGGCTTCCAGATATACATTTGTGTTCAGGATATCATTGGATCGAGCTTCATCCCTTTAATTGCCTAAGGCTAATGAGAAGAATATTTCATAGATAAATGAAGTGTACATGCTAAGTGAAGATCAACCAATATCATTTGAAATCCTGATGAAGATTTCTCTACAGTTTGAATAAAGAAAATTCTGAGAGAATTAAGCCATAGCAAGAGACAAGAAAGCTTTGGCATTACAAACTCGAAAGAGCCTGATTGTCATTTATGTTGTGAGCAGCAATTTAATTTCTGTGAAACAACTTCATCTGTCCATTAAATTAATGATCTCAATTTAAATTTTATTAGTTTTGTAGTTTTTATTGACTTGAACTTGTAAAACGGTTTTTCCTATACATAAAAATACAAAGCCAATGAACACATAGACTTTATACCTATTTTTATGTTTAAACTTGTTTAAGGAATACTATAATAAGAATAATTAGGTCAGAACTTAGGGTCATTAAGAAACTTTGCTTTTAAAAGGGACCTGTACAATAGAACCCTAGTCTGTGGTACAGAAAAGCAGCTATTTGGCCTATCACACTTTGCCACAGCTAATCCCCAAGACAGCAAAGCCATAAATGAATGGAACAGGCTGAATCTGGGGAGAAAATGGGCACACAGTGATTGGGAAAGAGATTAGGAGACATTTCTATAGTCACCTGGGAAGATTATGGTAGGAAACTACTTAAGAAAAAGCTCCCCCATGCCCTTTGAAGATTTCTAGAATAATACCTACTGGGAAACACAGGCAACTTCCTGGTTCTTCTAAAGAATTTCATAAAAGCCACAAAACGTCTTTCTCAAAATTACAAAAATATTGCATTTTGCTAATTCTCACTTATCTTCACATCAAATCAGACACCAAATCCTTTTTACCTCCACACTCTCTTGCCTCAAACTCTCCTCACCATTTCCATTGTTACTACCGGTGCCAAAACTGATGATTTCTCTCTTAGGAAACTAAAGGTAATTCTTCCAACAGTTCCTCAGTGTGAACTCTTCCTCCATTTCATTGCATTTTGCACATTTTTCAATATTCCTTATAGCTAAGTTCAGATCATTTTGGTTGCCTGCTGTAAAAGCCATGAAGGTCCCATATTGACAATTAAATTAGGCATTCAAGGCAATCATCCTGACTTTAATGGTGTTTTTCACTCACTCTTCCCAAGCATGTTCCCCGATACTTCCTAAACTTCAACAGCAGTAAGTTACTAGGTGTTCATACCTTTCACTTTCTGCCTCTGTGACTTTACACAAGCTGTTTCCTGAATATCCTTTGCTCCTACTCAAGTGTCATACAGCAGGTTTCCTAAGACTGCAAGACTCTGAAATGTACACACAGGGGTTTCATTGGGGAGTGCTCTATGGAGTGGAACTTGAAAGAGTGTCTTAGTCTGTTCAAGCTGCTACAACAAAATACCAAAAACTGGGTAGCTTATAAACAACAGAAATTTATTTCTCACAGTTCTGGAAGCTGGAAAGCCCAAGATCAAGGTGCCAGGAGATTCAGTGTCCAGTGAGGGCATGTTTCCTGGTTCATAGATGGAGCCTTCTAGTGTGTCCTCACATGGTGGAAGGGGCAAAGCAACTCTCTAGTGCCTCTTTCATAAGGGCACTAATCCCATTCATGTGGGCTCTGCCCTCATGACCTAATCACTTCCCCAAAGGCCTCACCTCCTAATACCATCACCTTGGGGTTAGGATTTCAACATATGAATTTGCGGGAGACACAAACATTCAGACCATAGGAGAGAGTAAGTACAAAAGAGCAAAAGAAAGAAGTTAAAGTCAAATTCAGATAAAATTGCAACAGTGAACTCTACTGATCCTACTGAAAGCTCTGAAACTGAGAAGACCTTTCAGAAATGTCTCTGATCCAGGTAAAGCAGCCAGACAGTCCTGTGTACCTCTGTATTGACAAGTCCTCAAATGCTGGCTGCCCTGGAAGTGGGATATAACCTTTGACAAGGCATTTTTCTTCACCTGGAGGTAAGGGAGAGAGAAATGCAACTAGCTGTGAACAGTCACAAGTAGTCAACAATCAGACAGATCCTAAAAGCAGACCTGCGCAATACAATGCATTCACTTCAGCCAGTCCCTTGTGCCACTCAAACCACTTGCTTCATAGAGAAGGTTAACCCTATCTAGGAAAAACTCCAGATTTCTGGTTGGTCTCTTTCCCTGGGGCCACTCAGAAGAGGAAAACTGATGGGACGAAGTACAGCCCAAGACTACAACTGATATGCATTGTCCTTCCTCCACTACTCCTCTTTGATTCCCTAACCCTAGTCTACACCTCTTCTGATATAAGTAGGTTACAATGTAAGACAAACCAGGTCCTAATTTCTGAGGAATCTGGTTTCCTGATTACCATAAAATTCACAGACCATTGCTGCTCTGCCTTTCCTTTTACCGTCAAATTGTGTAGGAGAGTACCGAGAAATTCCCCAGTGGACCACCAGGTGCCTACTGTATTCTTCTTTGTCCCCAGCAACCCTACCTTTTCCTGTGTATAAGGTTCAATTAGCCTGACAGGATCATTATAGCTCTCCTTGCCTGGTAGTCTCTTGGCAAAAAGAATTTGATATGTCTGGGTAGGAGCCATGATGCAAAGTTTAATGGAACTGATGAGATATCCCCTGGGGTAAATATTTCCCATCTAAGAACATTTCTAGACATACAGAGCCTAGACCTACAGGCATGGAAAGCACAAACTCCCCAAGTCATTGCTGCAAATGATGGTAGATGAGGCTTCTTCTATTTCTACTATGGATTTCCAGACTCATGTATTCTATCGTTTAGGACATAGTACCCTGTAAAGGTCACTTATTTAATGTGAATTTTGTATTCCATGGGATAGGACCCATATACACAAATTGGTATCAGTTGTACCTTCAAAAGACTATTCAACCAACAGCCACTGGGTGGTGCAGTGTATGATAGCTCCTTTAATCTAAGAAAATGTTGGGATTCCATACTGGTGGATCAAACACTCTTCAGTAGTGGTTCTGGCTGAGCCTCTGTGAGCTGGAAGTGGAAACTCATACCAGGAATACATTCTGATTTAAGTTAAAATCTATCACAGCCTTTTCCAGAGTAAGAAAAATCCAGTGAAAACAACTTGCCACCAAGTTGGTCTCCTTGGGAACTGGTGACATATCAGGGATTCATCATTGGTTCAACTCATGTTGGGCTCATGTTGGGCTCATGTTAGACTTGAAATAACAACACTAACTAGATCAGTCTTGGTAAGAAAATATGCTCGATACTTTCCACCACGACTACTCTGTTCGTAAGCCCATGCTGCCAGCACTCCGGTGGTTGATGACAAAGCCTGACTGCTGTCAACTGTCTGAGTGATTCTGTCTACTTGGTTACTTAGTGACTTTCCATAGTGGATGCTCTTTGGTGGAACTTAACATGCAATGCAAAGTTAGCGACACTTTGTGCCCACTCCCACAGGTGTATTCACATGCTTCTTCTCTAGACCTCCCTATCTGCATATTCCATTCTTTGTCCTTTCCACCCACCTAATCAACAAGCTTAACCATTCGGCAGTGTCTGGGAGCCCATCTATGTTCTTAGCTTGGGCCACTTCTCTGTTCACACAAAATGCTTGACTAGATGCACTAACCAAAGCTATGCCTAATGGGAGAATTTCCCCTTATCACACTCTATGGAGATGATCCCTGAGCTCTAGTGCACTCATACCCACATTCCAGGCTAACCCACTTGTGAATCACACTCAACCTGTTTACTCATCTACCACCTTGTCATAAGGGACAATCCCTCATGTGGCCACAGGTGTGAGCTAAGGGAAAAGTGCCAATGCAACAGTGACAGATGGCATGGTCTCCTGAACAACCTGCTCATGCCTCTTATTTGTACTTTATGGCTCTACTCACATCTCATCTCAGATAAACCACTTCCATCTCATGAGGGTCTGTGACTAGACTTGTTCAACCTTATGATTCCATGGGTCTGCCAGAACCTGCCAGAACCCAGATCAGAATGGATTTCTCTGGCCTCATGAACATTTGATGTTCCACGTCAGATCCTCCTTGTCTACCAGAACTCAGTAGCATACACAGAGCTGTTTATTTGAATAGTATATAACTGTATGCTGCAGATGGCAGGACTGGCTCCAGATTTCTGAATATCTGTGTTTCAAATTCTCTTTTTAAGGCTTTACTCCCCTTAGATACCTATTAGGACATAGGGTATTGTATAACCCAAGTGGCAAGGCTGCTTACATTACAGCCTGGATTGTGCAAGAGTATATTTCTTAACAGTGGCAGCCTTCTGTGATAATTAGTAAATGGGCTGGAGCAATAATCCTAAATGTGATCTATGCCACCTCCAGAACCTGAAGAAGCTTACCAAGCACCATATTCACTTCTTAGTTGTAGAAATGTGAGATGAAATAAATTGTTCTTTACTTTGGAAGTGATGTCTTGGCATGCACTAGATTCCTAAAAATGTCATCGATGAATCAGGTTCCTGAATCTTTGGAAATTTTATCTTCAATCTTTTGGAGTACACATAAGGCCTTCAATGTACTTGCCACTTTATATGCTCATCTGATCTGATTAGCATAATGTCATCAATATAGTACTCCAGTGTGATATTATGTGGCATGTATAACTGGTATACATCCTTTGTGATTATATTTTGATACAGAGAAAAACATATGGGAACAAAACAGTAAATGTATACTCTTCTCCACTTGAGAATTCAATTTCTTTTGGTTCTCCTTCTTGATGGAGATAGAAAAGAGCTCCTGCTCCAACTTGGTGGTAATATACTATGTACATAAGGCCATGTTAATCTTTCAAGCAAAGACAGTACATTTAGTATAATAGCTTCAACTGGTGCTACTCCTTGGCTAAGCCTGTAGAAGTTTGTTGTCATTTTCTAGACTTCATCTATGTCTCCATAGGCTTGTGAATTAAACAAGAGATATGAGTCTGGGAGGCCGAGGTGGGAGGATCGCTTGAGGTCAGGAGTTCAATACCAGCCTGAGCAAGAATGAGACCCCATCTCTCCTAAAAATAGAAAGAAATTAGCTGGACAACTAAAATATATACAAAAATTACCCAGGCATGGTGGTGCATGCCTGTAGTCCCAGCTACTTGGGAGGCTGAGGCAGGAGGATTGCTTGAGCCCAGGAGTTTGAGGTTGCTGTGAGCTAGGCTGACACCACGGCACTCTAGCCCAGGCAACAAAGTGAGACACTCTGTCTCCAAAAAAACAAAAAAAAACAAGAGATATGGGGACTATCACCCACCCCTACATCCTCGAAGTCTTTAATAATGGGACTAATATCTGCCATTTTTTTCAGGATACAGTATTGTTTTTGATTAACCGTTTTGGCTAGTGTTTTGAGGATGCAGTTTTAGGGACTTCTGCTTGACCTTCTCTGAAATAGGTCTTCCTCTATAGGGTGAAGGAACCAATATGAGGGTTTTGCCAACTACCTAGTATGTCTCTTCTTGGACCTCATGCTCTACTGTAATAGGTACCTTGAATATCAAGCTTAGCTGAGACCCTGTATCCAACAGTCTTCAAAAATGTCCAGGCAATCCCCTTTTCCTAATGTGCAATGGCCATAGGTACCTTAGGGGAAAGAAATGGGGTATTAGCAACTGTATTTACTTGCTGTAATGTTGCAGGTTCTGACATCCTGGAACCTCTTCTCTTGTCAATGATGATTCCAGGTTTGAAAACAGGCTCAGCTATAGAAATAGGGATATGATTTATTCATGGCAGTTTCCCTCAGCCTAATATTCTATTTTTAAAAACTGTATAGATAAGCATTACCCTCATTGGCTCCCCATTTACATGGAAATAACACATTCTATTAATCATCTCTATTGCTTTCGTCAAATCAACATCTCCCCATATCCTGGTTGTCACTCCAACCTTGCCTTGCATTACATCTTACCTTGCTTCCAAAGTGCCTATTATTTTAGGATCGTACCGTCCCAATTGCTATTAGGGCACAGTTCTTTTTCCCTCTTAGCAGGCTGAACACTTAATCTGCTTGGTTTGCTGTTGTGATTTGACCTATTTATCAGTCTGGTGACAAGGAGGGAAGGTAGGAGTTAGATACAGATGACATGTATGCTCTCTTACAACATAGAGACCTCTGCATCACTTAAGCAGGAGCCTTTAACTGGGAAAGGTAGGCCACTTCTACAGTTCCAGAGAGTTCAGGAAATCTAAGGATTCAAGAATTTGAACACATAAACTCAGATGTCCTTAACTTATTTCTCACTTTGACATAGCAGGTTTGCTAAGACGGAGAATTCAACTTCCTCTGGAGATTTGTTACTTTTGTAATTAAGTTTTGCTTCATCTGCCTTCCAATCACAGGAGATGAGAGCCCTCTTCATGTTGCCCAGCAGACCCTCTGGCTTTCACTGATGATTACTCTCAGCATTCCATTGGCTTTACTCATTGTATAGATTTTCCCCCAAAATAGCCATCCAATGCCATGCTACTTATAATTACAATTTTCCTCAAACACCTCAGACATTGCACCCACCAGGTCATTCCTCCCATCAGTATCCTATTCCAAGTCCAATTCACCACTGGTGAATTTTTAACATCACCTTGCAGCAGCATGTCAAGAACGACCCATACTCCAACCATCACCAGTGATGGTCACCGTCAGGTAGTTAGTCAAGCTCCAAAATTCCATGTAACACTCTGCTCCCCAGCACCACTCCCAATACCAACTGATTCAAGTTCGGTTCCCCAGAAAACAGACACTGAGATTCTAAGATTTGTGTGCAGAGGTTTATTGGGCAGTGCTTTTGATGACCACTGTGAAGAAGCAAGGGGAGCAAAATTGGAGGAAATTGGATTGTGATATAATTATATTTGCGACTTTGGCTGATCACATTGGAAGCTCTGAGACTGAGATGATCCTTCAGACACAACCAAAATAAAGACAAGGGGCCAGATGGTTATACTGCCACATTAACTGGTCACTGGATAAGAGCTGCCTCTGGGAGGAGGCATAAACTTGAGTGTGGCATGTTCCTTTCAGTCAAAAGCAGTTACTGGAGCTCTCAGCTCTTAACTCTCACACTCACAGGATCTTGGGGAATGAATATCTCAATCCTACTCAATGGGAGTATCTCAAAGGGAGATTTGGGTGGTACAACACAGCATTCACTACACTGTCTCTTGAAGCCCACATCAAATTCCATCCTTGTTCGTCCAAGTTGGAAATCTCCTCATTTTCCCCTCTGAACTCCGGTAAAACTTTGCTATACTTTTCTTATAAGGCTATCTTTGACTCTATTTATAGATAAATCTAATCTTTCCTCTTACATTTAAAGTTCCTTGGGTGAAGAATTTGTATCTCATTTTTCTTCAAGTTTCTGACTAAGTGTACTTCTGCATGTTTTCATTGTGTAATCAATAATTGTTCTGTCATACAAACTTCGATTCCTCTTCAGATCTCAGCTTATATATCATTTCTTCAAGAAACCTTCCCTAAACCTCCAGATTCAGGAAGGTTACAGGTGTTTATACCACCTTTTACTTGTCTATCATTGCATTAATTTACAATTACACTTAATTTGTCACAGAAGTGGTTGTTTAATAGGCCTTCAGTGGTAGAATAAAAGTTCATGATGACAAGATCTAGGTCTCCTTTGTTCACTACTTTGTCTACAGAAATTAGCACAATGCCTGGTGCATAACCAGCTGCTAAACAAATAGTTATTGAACAAATGGATGGATGAATAAATGAATGAAGAGGAAAATCTCCTTCAGGATGAAAGTCACTGAGTAAAGAACAGAAGTCAGCAGTCACCTACCGGCCTGAATTGGTTCCTGAGCTTGCTTTCCTCCAAAGATCTTGCCAGGATCAATGGCACCAAGGAGCTGCTCTGATGAGGAGATGAAAGGATCAAAGTATTTCAGCATTTTGATTGCAGGGCAGAGCCTAGTGGAAGGCTCCCGAGGGAAGACAAGGTGAGGACTTGAGCCTTTGGGGTTTGAGACAGGCTAAAGTGGCACTTCTATACGAATGAGAGATGTGGATTGTAAAATACTAGGTTGAAGCCAAACTGTGTCTCGTTTGCTATTTGACCTCATCCATCACAAATGATCAGAGGACCACATTTGAGCAATGTCAGGACCCCCATATCTAAGCCACCTCATTCTGCTTTTAGAAAACAAGACCCAGAGGAGTCATGGCCACACAGGCTTTTTGTCAAGTTCCTTAAACAGACAGCACTGAAGCCATAGAGGATCACAACTACTCTCTTTTCTAGCCTCACCATGAGTTTTCCATCAGGGTTGGCTCATTATATACATAAGTTTACATATAAATAAATGTATATATTCTATGTGGCAATGTACCAATATTTGTTATTTCATTTTAGTTTTTTTTTTTTTAAATTCTTATTATAGAGGTTAAGCTTTGGCATCAGATTATGTAGGTCCAAATCCTGTCTAATGAGCTGTCTTCAAATAAATCAATTGGCCTCAGTTTCCTCATCTTTAAACAAAAGATACTAGGAAAAGCTACCTCGGAGTTACTGTAAAGGAAAAATTAAGAAATCAATGCAAAAACACTTTGTATGTGAGCAAATCACCACCCCCTAATTAGCTGTGATGGTGATAGATAAGCCATGCTCAATAAAGAACTTGTCGGGCATTTATTGATATGGTTATGAGCTGCTTCTTTCTGATACTTTAGTTAAGGCAGGTAAAAAATGCCATCACAGTCTGAATGATTACTTTAAGCAATAAAGACGCTTTAGAAGGAAGCATCTAGTATTAGCAGGGTACTAGCATAGGCACTCAATAACTGCCACTGACTGACTGGTTGATGTTCCTAGAGATTAGACCAGAAATTTGGGGGGAATTTTCAGTTGTTGTGAAGTCAGATGACTATCAAGTATAACTTATAGTGCCTCCTTTTTACACTGGATATTGAGATTTAGGAAAATAATTGGCTAAATTCTCCAGGTCAAACTACATATTTTGACCCAGTTTTAGTTTTCTCATAGTCAAATATAATCTTTATTTTTTATGTCACTTGTTTATGAAGAAATGCTTAGGGTCCACAGGTCTGATGGTGTTCCTGCTAAAGGAATCTTCCAAGTAACTTTGTGACCACAGTAAGCCCTTTGTCATTCTGACAGGAAGACTCTGATTGCAAAGTGCAGGCCAGACATAAGCAAATCTCCTTCTAGCCCTCGCTATTCTGGGTGGCGCTGTGAGTCTGGGCATGCCCCGTAACGATCTGTGTCTGTGACCTCATTTTTCAATTAGAATTTTCAATTAGCATTTACTAAGTATTAATACTTATGACAATCACGGAATTATGAAGGGGGCAGACAGTGATTCCAGATGGTGTTTGATGGTAGCATAGAATGTAAGTCACATATTAGTGTTCCATTTTTGGAATTTTAGGGATGCTTCTTTCCACTCTTAACCCATTTACTACACATTTTTCCTCCCTCCATTCACTCCTTTGTAATATATATGTACATGTCTTGTCTCCCAGTCCAGTAAAAGCTCCTTGGGGTGCAGGGATTCTTCTTTTTATTCCTTTTAGCTCCTATTCTTACCCTTAATATTTGACAAAGGAGTTACACATAATAGGTACTAGATGAAATTTTAAGTAAATGAAAATATTAATAGTCATTATCAAAGGAAGGATCAGGTAAATGTCATAACAACAGTTTAAAGAATTTACTCTGAATAGTGTTATTTAGCTTCTAACATGTTATCTCAAAAGACAAACTCATAAGGCAACTAAACATCCCCATTTTGCATATAAAGAACTCAGACTCAGAGTAACCTAACAATTTGAAGATGAAGCCTAGATTCAAACATAAGCCCATCCACTTCCAAATCGTATAATATTTCCACATAATTATGTTTCCCAGGGTATCACCTGTGAGAAAGAATGTATCCTGGGCAGGATTGGGAAAGGTTTTCTAAAAGTGGTGATGTTTGAGATAGATCCTGAGATTGAATAGGATTCTGAAAGAACTGACAGAAACGTGTCCGGAAAGGGGAGAAGTAATTCAGGCCAGAGATTGAGGAGTTTGGGGCATGACACAGTTAGGTATCCCGACCTGCTATATGTTATGGCATATGGATAGCAATGAAAAACATTATGATGATAATATGATGCAACATTATTTATACACATCTGCTGCTTTTAAAATGTACATATCAAATTATATTAATCCATTGTTCAAAATGCTCCAAGAACTTTCCATTTCATTCAGAATAAAATCCAAGACCCTTTCCACGTGATCTCCATGGCTGCCACTCTGACGTTAGAAACTACCACTTTTTCTCTCTCTCACCCACTTACTTCCATCCATACTAGCTTTCTTGCTACCTGTTCAACCCGCCAGGGCCCCACTTCAGGGCCTCTACATTGGCCTGGCACATAACAAACACCAGATTAATATTTGCCTAATTAATTAATTAATTGTGTCATTTATACCTCACAAGAACCCTGTGATGTATTCCAAGATTTTAAGTACCTGTAACATGTGCTGAGTTATGCAAACAGCAAGGGTCAGAACCAAGATTCAAACTGAGTTTAATCCAATCCCAAAGTTTATGTTTTTCACCAGAATTTAGGAGTGAAGAGGGACTCTGGGGTACTGAATTTGTACTTAGTGTAAATGCAGTAGGGAACCATGGAAGGTTTTGAGCAGCGATAGTAGCAACATAGCTATTTAAAGTGAAAAATGGATTAAGAAGGGCAGAGACAGTGGCAGGAAGGCCAATTTGAAGATTATAACAATAATACAGATGAAAAGAAATGAGGCCTGAGCCAGGTGGCAGTGGGAATAGAAAGAGACAAGTGTAAGAGATATTTTGGTCTGGGAATATATGAGGCTGAAAATTGATTCAAGATAGTGAGCAAGGAGAAAAAAATAGATTAAACTGAGGTTATAAATATAGATGACTAGAAGAATGTTAATATCATCAATTGAAATGAGGAATAGTAATTCTTCTCTGACCTTCCTATACAGACAGTCCCCAACTTAGGATGGCTCGACTTATGATTTTTTTACTTTATGATGGTTTGTTGAGGCATAACCCCATCACGACGTGAAGAGCATCTGTATATTCACCTATTTCATTTGGTTGTCACAAGCAGCAAATAAAATACAAATACAGAAAATAGAAAATCCTTTGAAAAAGTTAAAAACGCTAGACAAAATATAAATTATTTTCAAAACAAATTTTATTTATAAAATTTCTAAGTGCAAAGCTAGAAAAGGAGAGTCGTTATGTCATCTTAGTTAACGCTTATTAGCTTTACCTGACAGGGCATTATAAAGATTTTCTTTTTTTCGTATCTCAGGTACAAAACTTTGATAATAAAATAATAATTCCTGCAGAAAGTATACTGAGACCTCTGCTCTCCACATCAGTCTTAGGGCTATTAAATGATCATTATTACTATTACTTAATATCTATTTGAGACTAACATACATACAGCCTCCAGAACAAATGAAAGGTGTTACCCTGGAGCAAAGTAATTTTTTTATGATCAATAGTCTATCATTAGCATAATGTTTATTTTATGCATTTGCAGACTTTTTATCACCTCAATTGTGGTTTATAAATATTAACCTATTGATCTCTGCTGCTCTTCCATTCACTACAAGAGTTTCAGATAAACATCATCACTTCTTTTTTATATAGGTGAAGGACAAAACAATAAAGCAAATCCTAGTTATTTGATGATTGGACATGGTCGTACAAAGATTCAGAATCCAAGGTTGTCCAACCGCATAAATTCCTTATGCTTTCTTAGAGGCTTACGTTCTAGCTTATCCATAAAATTCAAACTGATGATGTGTTCTCTTTTAAATTGAAATGTAGAATGAGTACAATAACAACATATGTATTTTACCCAGCACTGTGACTTGTAACTTACATATGCCTTATAAATTATCAAATAACATACTGAAAATATGGTTTGTTTCACAAAAATCTAAAACCATTTATTTTCTTTTCTGTTTTCTTTTTCAAGTTTTAGCAGCAGCAATTTATTAAGCAAGATTTCCTGAACTCGTCCCTGGAAACGTGTCTTTTCACCCTTTTGGGAATTCCTTACACTGGATACCAATCTGATTTCATTTAGGGAGTGAAGATCAGCTCTTTTAATATTCAAAATAATATACCTTTAAAATAATAAAAGAATACATTTGGAGGAGTCTAAGAAATCCGTTACTTTTCTTAAACTTTTTTTTTACTCAGCTTGTGTGGATTTCCTGATAGAAAGTTTTATTTGGTTCATTATTTCTTTAATTCATTTTGCTAAAGTAAACCTGACACAAGATTAGAACCTAGGACCAGCATTAGAGTTATATTTAATGAAAAATTGGAACACAAAAGCACTTCAATTATTCATGTTTCCTGATTTGTACTGAAAATGGGTGCACACATGTGCGCTCCTTTGATAGGGTTCAAATCAGCAGTGAGCTTTTGAAAATACAGTCCTTTGCAACTTCAACAAATGTCTTTTTACCAGCTTATCTTGAGCAAAACAGAGACTTCTAAATCAAACCTCTATTTCATCTATTTCTTTCTTTATTAATGAAATGAATAAAGTAATTTTGCAGCATGTAACAGCAAAGATTAACAGGAGCAGAAATAAAAATATCTAAGAAAGGTTTGAAAACAAACAAAACTATCTATCAAAATTGGGAAGTAATAAGTGCAACAATAAAACCATTTGTTAGAAGCTTCATACATTATTATATTATATTATTACGACTGGAGTGATACATTTGTCTTTTCATAAGGAGTTACATGGACTTATTAAGCTACAAACCCAGACATAAGTCATGTGTGTGTAAGGCAAAGGACCAAAAATTATGTCCAATTAAACCCACTGAAAATTATTTATGCAAAGGAGCTCTAGAATTGGGAACCAGCAGCTCCCATTTCCCTGCTTGCAACACAGAAAAGACTCTCAGTAACAGGTTTGACAAATCCACATTCAGTTCCATATGGTCATTTATCCTCCCTATGTCTTGGAAAGTAAAATACTGTGAAGGCAGCATTTGAGTTTTTGGTGACAAATTACTTTTCTCGATAGAATCAAAGGCTGTGGCCATCTGCAATAAAATAGATGAGCCACAGCTGGCTTTCATAATAATCAATCCTGATTGTAGAAGGACTGTGGCGCGACTGGATTGATTGTGAGGACTTGCTGTGATAAACAATACTGACCAATTCAGTCATGTTGACAACCAGTTATTTCTCAGGTTTAGATACAGACTCTACTGCATGTCGTCACAGGGAAGAGAAGAGTTGGAAATCATCCAATATATTTGGTCAATAGTGGAAACTTGAAAATTCAGAAAATTCTTAAACTAGATTTGGAGACCTAATCTACCTACATGAAATGTCAATACTGAGACTACGTCTTATCATTATATGAGTAAAATGGGAAATCAAAGTTTAGTAGGGATTTCTATCATTGCCTCCTCTACCTACACATCCATCCTAAAGGAAAGTGTCATTCCACAACTCCTGCTGCATGAACTGTGGACCATTTGACTCTGTATTTCTTCTTGTGTCCCCCCAGGTGTGGCTGTTCCTACCAGAGATGGATGCCTGAAAAGGCAGGCAGTCCAGAGGCAAAATTCCTCTTTGGGGAATTTGGAATTGATCATCTAAGATACTGAGTTAGCTAGCTATAAAGAAGGAAGCCTAAAAGTTACATAATCATCCATGGATAACTGATAAAAAAAATCTGAAATTTGGAGAGATAGATTAAATTCTCCCATCATACAGATGTGAAATAAAGACTTAACTAAAGCTCAGTTCTGTTGGAGTGCTCTTGAGACTTCCTCAGCTACAGGATAGGGAAGCTACTGGGGCAGGGGAGGAGAGAGAGAGAGAGAAGCAGGTAGAAGTAGAGATGTCTTCATCATGTATGTAGCCCCGAGCCAGTGGCCTTCTCTCCTTATAACTTCGAAGCTTCAGTTTCCATAGGTCTAAATGTTCAGTGATCTCTGTCCTTGGGCTCTCATAAACTCCTCCTGTCTCTAGATTGGTGTATGGGTCACAATACTTTGCTTAGAGCTAGTGAGATAATTAATGCAAAGGCAATATTTGTCTTCGGTTCTTCAGACACTTCTTTCAAGGTTTGATAATTCACTTTGATTTCAGAGATTTGACCTTAGTAGTGCTGTGTTTTTCTGAATATGGGATATATCAATATTAATATCCACTGACTGTGAGTAAATACGAAATTTGGATTTCTTCAGCAATTACCTACTTTTCAATTTATAAGGAACATCCAAGACCAAGGCAGAAAAGATTTATTTATTTATTATTAATAATGGCCATGGTATTTGAATATAAATGTGCTACTTCTTCTTCTAGAATCACTTTCATGTTGTGAGATTTTAAATCTGTTTCAAATAACTAGGTCACTAATGGCTTCATCCCAGTATACCACATCAGTTTCACAAACAAAACCCTGGATGGCAAAGCTGGTCTCTTCTCCCACCCTTCAGCAACTAGTTAAACCATTATTCTAAGCATGAGGTGTTATGGGATTCGTACCCAACCTTCTTTCCTCAAGGCCTGAATGAAACTGGAAAAGATGAAGAAAGCCCGGACAATTCAGCCCCAAATTTCTAAAGAATGTTCCTTTCTTATGTAGAAGTGACATTCAAAGGAGAATAAAAATTCTGTATTATTTTACAGCTTACATTATTTGTGCATTTTCGTGGCCCAGATTTTTTGCCCCAGGCTTTGTTTGAGGGTGGGAATTTAATTTCATTGCCAAATTTGGCAGATTCAAATTTTAACTGCCCAAAGACCCAATTCTCCAATTGCCCCATCCCTAGTAGTGTGGTTCAGTGTGCACAGGGCTTCCACATTGTTGGGGCATCCATCAGCATTTGTTTGTTCCATGTTCTGCAAGCAGGCAGTTCAATCAGTTTTTCTTCTTCAGAAAGTCAACTATTGCTATGTTTGGCAGTATTTAACTATTTAAGCAAATCTAGGATACTGGAACAGCAATTTAAGACATTTAATGAGGCACAGAAATATTAATAGCTCCTTTGTGTTTTCCATTACTTTCACAATACCTTACCAACATTCTCCCTAAAATTGTGTCTCTGTTTTAAGGGGGAGGTGGGAATAAAAGGTTATTTATTGCAAAAATATAAAGACTTCTTTATTCTTTCTGATATTGTTCACAAATTCTGTCATTATAGACAAATTGTTGAAAAGATTTGCAGATAATCTTGTCTCAACTGCCTTAAACTAATTCCACTGTATTTTTCCCTTAGAATAATGCCCTCACTATAATGGAATTTCAACTATATTAGCAGATATCGCTATTGATCTTTCTTCATGTTAAATAACTATTAAAGATATGTTCCATTCTTATAAAGAAAATATATAAACACCATTTAAGTAGATATTCATTTATATTTTACATGATTCTATTCATTTCTATGGCATATTTTTAAGGATTAATGACTCATTTTGCGTTTGTTTGAGTTGTAGGGCTTTTGCTATTCCAAAAAAAAGCCTACCTTTTTAAAGTTATACAAATATAATATATGAATTACACATTGAATATATATGTGGCAGAATATTAAACATGACATCCTCTTTTTTCTTGAAATTTTGTCCACGGCTCAAAAGGCTAAGATTAACAGATGCTAGAACATCTATGTAGCACATGTTAAAAAGTTGTGAAACTGGTTTAGTGACTATACTTTGAGGATATATATAAGTCAGTCCAGAGATTTACAGAAAAAGGATTTCTTTAAAGATAATTATAGATGGCACCAAATGAAGAAACTTCTTGGTAGCCATTCAAAACACTTGACATGTATCTCCTGGAGTTTAAGAGCAGGCACAAGGAAAAGTCTAAAGGAAAGAGGTTGGCTTAGCAGAGCAAGAAGAGTGGTAGTGCCTTCAGAAGGATATAGTTGCTCTTCCACCAAAAACAGCAGGAGAAAAGGATGGGTGAGGTCAAGAATAAAGGAATTTTCCTCGGGGCCAAATGGACCCACAGAGGGTAGCTGGTCTTGAGTCAATCTAAGAAGGACCTAAAGGGAAATCCAGGGAGAAAGTGGAATTGTACCACTGTATGCAGAAGCTCATGGGGAATTTTAGACATTCAGTCAGAGCTAAGGAATAGTCCAGCAAAAGACCCCCAGATGGGGAATTTCTGAAGAACCCACAAAACTTCTCCATAAAAGAAATAGCTAATACGAGAGCATCTGCCACATCCAGAGGGTGCCTCTTCCAGTTTATAGTAGCACCTGGAGAGCCAGGGAAGAACGGAAGAGGTATGGAGTGGTAAAGTAGAGAAAGGGTGAAGAAGCCAGCCATGACCCTCTACCACACTGTCTATGACTCAATTGAGTAAGGCACAAACTGGTGATTCAGGAGAAGGTATAAATTAGAGCAGACAATAAAACTTTGATGGTAAATTGAACTAGGCTTTAAAATCTGGAAAGGGATTATATAATTTAAAGATTATTTAATTTAAACCTGGCAGATAAGAAGATATGCCTGAGAGTTTGTATTGGGGCAGGAAAAAGCAATTCAACAGAATGTGTTGAGAAGGAAATTAAGGAAAAGAATAAAATTGTTTACTACTTAAAACCCTATGAAGTCCAGCTCCTTCAGTATGCACATACACTGAAATGTCTAATTAATATTAAACCAAGGTACACTGGTAACACACACACACGCGCGTGCACACATACACACATTTAAGAAAATGAAGCTACTCAATACTGCATATTTGTTTCAAATGTTTCCAAAAATATTAATGTCTGATTGTGATGCATATTGTAAAGATAACACAGAATAAGGGAGCTTGAGAGTGATGGGGGCAGAGTGCTATCGGCGACAGCATCCATAACAGGGCGCCATTTGAGTAGACACCTGCCAAAATTGATGGAGTGTGCATTCAGTTTAGAGGAAGATTATTCCGGGCAGAGAATGTAGTAAGTACAAAGGTCTGATAGCAGGACACACTGGTTGTGCCAAAGACCAGTGAGGCAACTAAGGGGCTGGAAAGGCTGGAAGCAGAAGAGAGTGGTAAGAGGTATGACTAGAGAAGTAACAGGCCAAGCAGGGCCTCACAGGCAATGAAATAGCTTCACATTCCATTCTGGGAAAGAAAAGAGGGCATTGAAGTGTTCTAAGCAGAAGAGTACCATGATCTAAAGAACATTCCTAAAGGCTCATTCTCTTATATTTTGTTTTATGTTTTGGTTTTTTAATTACTGTGTATATTTTGGTTCACACAGGGCAGACATGCGCTCCCCAGTTGGCCATGGTTCACTGTGCATGTGAACTGTCTAACACCAGGCCTGCTTTTCTCATTCACTTTACCTTCTTGGCTTCTGATGCCACTTGAATTTGTAAACTTTATTCCAGGCTCTTACAGTTTTTGCCTTTTACCACACAATAGGAAAACACTCTCAAAACATAAGCTGAAGCTGCTACCATTCATGTTTTATTTTTCCTTATGATGCACCGGGTCTCCCCAGGCATTCCTTGTTCACATTCTGAATTATTAAGCAGTTCTAAAACTTCTGAGTCCTCTGAGACTTGCTATGCCATTGGGAATAGTTTAGACCTAAGAAACTAGATGCTCTAGAGGTCTTGAGCTTGTTGTCGATTAAATACTACACTGATTCTAAAGAGCTTTTTAATTTCTCTTAAAGAAGAGCCAGGCAGTACTGGAACAGGTCTCATGCCTAAGCAGGGTCATCCCTAGGGAATGAGGAGCCCGACCACAATATATCATAAAATGTACTCCCTGACTCCAAAACATATTGTTATAGAAATAAAATCAGTTAAAAATTCACTTCTAAGACAGATTTGAAGAGGAAAAGAAATCTCCAAGGAGTAGCCTAAATATGTTTAGAAGTGGAAAGAAAACAGTACCCATTTGTTCTGCTAATGGCATGTGTGAAAGTTAAGTTAGGAGAGGGAGAAAAGGAACTTGGGCTTCTTTTTCTTATAACATCTCCTCCCTTCAGTTTCCTCCTTGAGAACCAAGTATGGCGAGGCAGTTTAGAGCTATCACTGCCAAACACAGGAACTACCAGATACCCCAATTTACCATTGAACCAAAGATCAAATATGTCATATTTGGGTATTTAGTTGACCATAAAATATTCTTTTATGGAATTGCCAGCCCGCATTCAGCAATACTCCAGAATTGAGCTCATAGAGTCTATAAAATTCATTCCCCAAGCAAATTTAATTCTTCCTTGCTCTGTTTAATACGCATTACCAGTTAGATTTATTAAGCATGTACTATGTGTCAAGCACTCTGGGCCCTGGGTATTTGGCCTTGAGTATAACAAGATTAATAAGAACTATTCTGTCCTTGATGAATGTATGTTCTAGTAGAGTAGAAAGAACTATAAATAGATAAACGGTGATGTAGTCTATTAAGTGTTATTACTGGGGTAAAAATAAAGTGTGAATACACAGAGGATACTATCATGATGAAGGGAGAGGATAACAGCAGAAACGAGAACCTCACTTTTCATTCTACGTTTTAACTCAGAATCCAAGAAAAAATAATTTCCTGTATCACAAATCCTATAAGTTTGCAAAGGTAAGATGGTGCAAGACATTTTAGACCTCCAACTGCATGCAGTAGCAATGGGAATCCACTGAGGGTGTTCAAGCACAGAGGGCACTTGATTGTAATTACATTTTCTCATTTATTATCACCAGGCCAGGCCTCTGCTCTGAGCACCTGATTTATGCAGCCAATGGCTTACGTTCTTCTACATCTCCACTCGGAGCCATCATGGGTCTCACAAACAGAGTGTGTTCAAAATTCTTTATGTCCTTCTAACCTAGTTCTTCCCTTGATCTTTCCCATCTCTGATAGTGATGTGGCCATTTACTCACTGCTAAAGCCAGAAACTTACAAGTCAATCTTGAGTCTTCCTTTTTCCTCATGCTCCATAACCGCATCCTTTTATTTTTCTACCTCCAGGTTGCATTTTGAATCTGTCCATCCCTATTTGTTTCCACGACTACCACCCTAGTCCAGGCGGCCCTCATGCTACGTCTTTCTTATTGCACCGACCTCCTCCTTGGCTTCCCCACTCCCACTCATGCCTTGCTCAAGGCCATCCTCCATAGTAGCCAAAAGCTTTCTCAAAATGAAAATGAGACAAAGTTGCTGCACCGTATCCCTGTCCCATCCTGGAGCAATATGTAAATGTCTTTAAGGTCTGCATATTATATTTAAGCTAAAGGTCAGAATCTGTGCTATGGCTCTGTGTGCCAGAGTGCCCTGGCTATCTTACCCCTCCAATTACACCTACTGCCACTCTCTTCCTCACTCTCTAAGTTCCGGCACCAACCCTCTTTCTATCCCTAAGCATGCCAAACATTTTCCTATACTAAGGTATTACACATGATGCACCCTCTTCCTGCAATGTTCTTTTCCACGTACTTTACGGAGTGATGTTTTATTACTCTTCAGTTTTCTGCTTAAATCATAAATTTTCCTTGACCACTCTCTGGGATCCTCTCTAGTCATCCATTCATTTATATCACAGTATCTAAGTCATATACTGCATAAAACATATTGTAGCCTATAATTAATGATGACAGATGGAAAGAAATATAGATAGATAGATATAGATACATAGACAGATAGATAGATAATAGAAAAAGATAGACAGACAGACAGACAGACTGATGGCTGGTTTTTTACTTGTGTAATGTTTGCCTCCTCCATTAGACCATTTCTCTACAGCCTCCATGGGGTCTGTTTTGTCCGCTGTATTTTCAACATCAAAATGCTTGATACATTTTTCTTGAATGAATGAATTTTCTCTTCTTTCACTGCTTTTCCTTGAAATTTTGTAACTAATTTACGTATATTTCCAAGTTATTTTGCTTAGATGTTTAAAATTTCCCTGCCCTGACCACTTTCTCCTAGGTGAGAAAAGCATGGCAGAGAAAACATCCCATCTACCTTCTTTTCACTACAGAGTACTAAGGGAAACAATATTGCAGGATATTTTAAAATGGTAGAATGTGTTTTTAAATTCCCATTGACGCCTGAATTCCTTATATTTCCATGTATGACCAATTTCCAGATTTGCTGGAATTTTTATTTAAATAAATATCCATTTATTACCTTTTGTCATCAAAATGAAGCATACAGTAAAATTTAATTTTCTACAGTTTGTGTCTTAAAAAACCAAAAAAAAATAATTCCACTCAAACCCTCTTTTAGTATGTAAACTAATGGAAGTAACTTTTTATTGGTAGTACACATAAACATTTTTCTTATATTGTTTCATCTCCAGCTTCTAGCCGAAACATTAAAAAAAAAAAAAAAAAAAAAGGCTGATCTTGCAATCCTTGCAGAATTTCAAGCCTTAGTCAAAAAAGAAAGTCCCAAGAATCTTTTCAGAAATCCTGTTTGGGCGCTATTCCCAGCCTAATTTTGCAAACCAAGATGTTTGGGCAGTCCTGGTATGCTAGGGATAAGCAGTTGAGGATTTTTATCTGAATCAAACCCAAACTCCAGCCCTAATTAAAATACCACAACATTGTTAGCTCATTGACAATGTTAGACTTCAGTTTAGTTGAACTAATTCCACTTCTGGAATACAACCTCTCGTTTATGTTTCTGCTGATTGCTTATAATTTTATTTCAGCTTTCCTCTTGCTTTTCAAAGGATAGTAGTATTGTCCAAGTTTTTGTTGCTATGCAGACATTTCTGAAGTTGCATAGAGAAAGCAAAATTACTGAAGCCAAATAGCACAGATATGGTGACAGGAGCTTTTGAAGCTTTCTGTTTTATCCATTTTCCCCTTCTGATGACTATGGATGGTGCAAAAGATGTCTTATGATGCTTTATTCATATGGTCTTATATATTTTGGAGAAAGGAATACTGATATATATATATGTATATATATATGTATATATATATATGTATACACACACACACACATATACATCTTAATTGGCAAATGTATTTGATGCAGGCCTTTGAGTTCACAGTCCCCTATACAGGAAGCATAGACTTGCAAGAACTCTGTGTGTGTGTTTATACCCCAAGCATATATGTAATGGATGCTGAGAAGCTACCAATCTGTAAGAATATGCCCTAAATTCTTTGAAATTCCATCAAAGAAAATCAGCAAAGGACACATGTTCTCTGTCCCTCATCCCAAGACCGCTTTACATGTGTCTCCACCTTTTGATCCTGTTGCTTCGAACCACCTAAAAAGCCCTTAAATTTCAACTTGCATTACCTGTTGCTAGTGCTGCTGCTTTTCCCTCATTACTGTTTCACTCAGAGTTCTGGACCTAGTGTGAAGTCAAATGTAAAGTGACAAGTTAAAACCGAGGGGCTTCAAAGTACAAATTGTATATGATCTTCTTGCCATAACAGAATAGTGTCATTGTCCTCTAAAATTAGACCATCTATGCTCTTCTACTCCAGAGAATTAGCAGCATGAATTCTATTCAGTAGCTAATGGGAATTCCAGAGAGATTTAAAAATGTTCCCTGCAAGAAGTAGGGAAAGTAGAGAGTTTCCAGACTCCCCATATAAAAATACTTTCCTTAAATTGTAAACATATTATTTATTAAATTGAACAATTATTTACTGGTCATCTATCCTAAACGCAGGGCATAAAGCAGCAGGGAAAAGTCAAAGACGTCTCTAGCATGGAGCTCACATTCTGGTTGGAAAGATAGTTAACAAACAAATACGCAGAACATGTATTAGGTCAATATTAATAAGTGTGGTAGAGAGAATAGGCAGGAAAGGAGGACGGGGCTGGTCAGAGATGGAGAGTGTTGGGCAATGAATGGAATTTTAATAGCGTGGTCAAAGAAGTCTTCACTACATGAAAGGCATTTTGGGAAAATCCTGAAAGGGTCACGCGAGTAGGATATCTGGCCAAAGGGCACGCTAGGCAGAGGGAACAGTGAATACAAAGGCCCTGAAAAGGGAGCATGCCTAAAGTGTCAGTGGGACAGTGCAAGATCAGAAGGCTCAAGTGGAGAGAGTGGGGCGGGTGTTAGGTATGATGTCAGAGAGGTCGTTAAGCTTTCCTCTGAATGAGATAAAGAGCCACTGGAGGACGTATTATGTATTAGTTTCCCAGGGCTGCCATAACACACTGCCACAAACTAAGTGGCTTAAAAAACAGAAATTTATTCTCCCACAGTTCTGGAGGGCAAAAGTCCAAAATCAAGGCATTAGCAGAGCCATGCTCCACTCCCAAGGCTCTAAGGGAGAATCCTTCCTTGGCTCTTTCTGCTTTCAGTGGCTCCAGGCATTCCTTGGCTTGGGATACATCATTCCAATCTCTTCCTCTGTGTTCTGGTGACTCTCTCCTCAGTGTCACCGTGTCCTCTCCTCTTCTGTGTCTTACAAGGACACATCCGGATAACACAGGACAATCTCATCTTGAGATCCTTAAATTAATCACATCTTCAAAGGCACTTGTTTTCCAAATAAAGTAATATTCGCAGATTCTGGGGGTTAGGGTGTGAATATGCCTCCTGGTTATTGGGGGGAGGGAACCATTTAACCCACTACACAGGGTTTTGAGCAGAGAAATATTAAGATCTAACTTGTGTTTTAGCAGGTTTGTTGTAGTTTCTGTAGTGAAAATAGACTTCAGGGAAACAGGAAGACTGCACAGCAGAATCCCAGCAACCACAAGACCTAAGGAAAGAATTCGGCTAAGTATGTGGTCTGTAGCTGAAGAGTAGTAGAGGAGGTGGTGAGAAATGGCTGGATTCTAGATATATTTAGAAGGTAAAGATGACAGGATTTACAAAGGATCTTATGTAAAATGTAAAAGTAGAGTCAAGGGCAATTCTAAGGTTTGTGGCTTGAATATCTGCGGTTATTTCTGATGTACATGGTAGGAATATCTCCTTTCCCATAAAGCCTTTATACCACCAAGGTCAAGGTCATTAGCGAGCTGCCACTCTTGCTCCATCCATCTCAGGTTGAATGTCATTTCCTTCTGGCAGCCTTCCCTGACATCAATAGATTGGATTAACATCTCTGTGCTCTGTGCCCTTAGTTTATTCCTATCATACCTCTTTTTGTCATTTGTATTAGTTTGTTATTGCAGAACACCCCAAAAGTTATTGACTTAAAACTAAAGACATGTATTTAGTTCATCATTTTGCAGATTGACAATTGGCTTAGGTTGGCCTCTCTTCTGATCTGGACTAGGGTCTGCTGATCTGGGTTAGACTTGCTAATGCACCTGCAGTTAACTAGTGGAGCAACAGGAGCTGGACAATTCGCAGTGGCCCCATATGAGATTTCTGAGATGACTGGGGTCTTTCTCCATGTAGTCTCTCCTCCTCCACAGGCTGGCCTGAGGTTGTTTACATAGAAGCCAAAAGGTTCCAAGGGTATGAGAGTAGAAGCTATAAGATCTCTTGAAGCATAGGCTCAGAAGTGGTACAATTAAACTTCTATCTATTTGACCAAATTCTTTTGATGAAAGCAAGTCACAAAACCAGTCCAGAATCAAGAGATGAGGAAATAGACTACACTTATCTACAGGAGAAATTACCAAGTATTGTTGTAAGTTTTGTAATCTATCACATCATTTAATATAATTGCTTCTTTTCTGCTAGCTAAAAACCCCACAAGGAAAGGAAAAAAGTCTCTCTTTGTTCACCATTGTATTCCCAGACAGTAGACATTGATGACATATTTGTTAAAGAAATAAATAAGTATACAAATGAATGAAAGAATCAATTGGAAGACAAACTAAAATGCAATTCAGTCTTCAAGGGGTCACAGTCTCTTGTTCTACCTCCATTCTCTTGACTTATGCATCAGAATCTTTACACACTCAATATCTATAACCTATACTGGCAGGTGGGGTAAATTATTGCTTCAAATCAAAAATCAAAATTAAGATGGCCGGGGGCAAGGGCAACATACATAACCTAAACATCTGTACCCCCATAATATGCTGAAATAAAAAAAATAAAATAAATAAATAAAAAAAGATGGCAATATACAACAAATGGTCAAAATAAGTGTTATTTCTTAAATTTTTAAACATTGTAAATATTTGAAATAACTTTTTAAGGGTCTTGGATACTCATTTGTTTTATATTAACCTAAAACAATTAATTATTTTAGTTTTCTTTAGAATAGTTGTATTTCTATATACAAGTTAACCATATACTTCTTGAGTTATAGCAGATGTTACATAGACCCATTTTTCTTTAGGGTTCAGGTAAATATCTTCTTTGCATAAGTCACTTATATCTCTTTAGAAATGCCTTACAGATACCATGGTTTTTCAAAAGGATTCTTTTCTTCCTTACTGATGTTCATCTTATAATCTAAAATGGAAAGGATTTGTTAATGGCTGTAGGCCTTTATTGTTAAACAATGCCGTTGTTGGAAACCGGTAATGTTTTACAAATGCAATACAGTGGCAAGTTATTATCCTTTTTGCAGTAGAAACATATAAGTGCCTTGGTAATAGAGATAAGAATTGAATTTAAAATCCCAGTGTCCAGTCATTTTCACTAATGACTTCATTCCTAAAGCTCCATCCATTTTTCTCTGTTATTCCATATACCACAAAGAATTCACACTACCTACCAGTAAGATCCTTTTAGATTCTCTTTCATCTTTCAAACCCTCCTTAATGTGAACTTCTTTCAGCACTGAACCTGAACGTCTTCCAGAGCCTTATTGATCTACACGCATCACCGCATTGTTTGTGCTGCTTGTCTGTCTGTCGCAGTTAGTCTAATAAGTCTATTGGACTATTCAATTCTGGGTTTGGTAGTGTGCCTATGTTTTGTACTCACTACGACAGAAGTGTGAAAACAAAGTAGTAATCTGAGAAGCAATTCAGTGAGAACAACTCCTGGAGAAACCTTACCTCTCCAAAGAGTATTGTTCTAAGAATAAGAACATCTGGGAAGTAGAAACGTGGTGAGGAGCCATCTAGGAGTCCTATGGCTACAAGAAAGCAAGAGACCAGTTCTTTGAAAATTGAAGCAAAGGAGTAAAAAAGAAGAGTTGGTTCTGTGTCAAGTAAAAATTGCTAATTGTTAGGAACTTGAGAGAAGGTAGGGGTATAAGTGTGTAAGAGATTTATCAGAACCCAAGCCTGGGAAAGTCAAAAGATAGATGAGTCAGGAGTTGGACAGGGTAAGCCTCAGAGCACAATGCAGATCTGACAAAGCCTCGACCAACCTGAAGAGAACTAGAAGAAAAGTTGCCCATTAGAGGAATCCTGCACTGGTCATAAAGGGACAGGCCTAAAGAGCCCCAGTATGCATGGTCTAAGGACCGCCCAATAAGGTGAATTCCGAAGGTGCTAAGAGCTGGTGTCTGTTAGCTAACGTCACTCCTTGCTGCAGAACCACAAGGATTTCCTTGAAGAGAGATTCAAGTGGCATACCTCCCTGGCTGCTATGGAACTTTAAATAGGTTTAAAATATTTGGGAAAGAGTGCAACGTTTAATAAAACCACTCTTCCCATTGCCATTGTGGCGGGCAGGGTGGGGTGAGTGGAGAGACTGCAATTGAAAAATAATTTAAAAGAATCCTAATGTATTCAGTCATTCTGTTAATCAGCATAATTTTTTAATCATTTGTGGTTTGGGTGCTCTTTTTAGAGGTTTTACTTGTCGTTGTGTTTATGGGAAATTGACAGTTATTAATTGTTTTTAAGTTTGAACCAGTCCTTATTAGAATTCAAACATATTTCCCACTACTGGGTCCAATATCTATGTAATCATTTATCTTATAGTGAATTTTACTGTAAGCGTAATATTTACAAGAAGCAATTTGTCATTCCTGGGTTCAGTATAGAAACTTCAATATTTTCTGGATAAATATGTCAAAATAACTAAGATTCAAGCAATAGAAGAGAACAGGAAGCTTATAATATAGCATTTTATATTAGAGTTGGGAGGTTTGCTATCTTGTTTGACTTTGTTATCATTATTGTTTTATAAATATAATTTTCTAATTATTAACCATCATTAGTATTAATGGCATTAATGCCGGTAATCCATCTCACTAAGGATTTCAAAGTGCTGTATTTTTTCTATGCTAAATGAATTCCAGGGGCTCCAGCAGTGATTCCCACCCTGATTTGCTACACCCAAAGTCTCGAAACACAATTAATTCTAATTCTTATAGGAATATGCCATTCAGCACTTTGGGTTAGAGACTGGCGTCGCAGATCCTCACAAACAATTCTGGAATATTTCAACTCCCTAAAGACTTAAATCTCTAATCTAATTGACACCATATCCTTGCTTTTCTCACTGAGGACAGCACTCCTTGTCATTTAAACATGGTTCTATGTGTATGTTCCCAGGGCTGGGGAGCTCAGATGAACACACACACAGGCATACAGAGGCAGTGGAGGATGAAGGCCTGAGGTGGAGGCCCAGGAGGTAAGAATGATCTGTCATACTTCTGCCCTGTGTCTCCTTTCTGTGACCCACTCCCCAATTCTCTCCTAACATCCCAGTCACATTCGTCCCCATTTCCCACTCATCTCTACTCTGTGCTCTGAGCACATGTGACTCCTGCTGTCCTGCCTCTGTACCCACGTCCACTCCCCCTGAAACATACCTGCAGCCTTCTCCTCCTTCATGCCTTACTGCCCAAATAGCTCCTCATGTCTTCAAGAGCCACAGCAAGCATCACCTAGTCCACGAAGGCCTCCTTCCTTACCCCAACTGTACTTTGCCTTCCTTAGCTTCTTTCCTTTGCTTTTCCTTTGTACAGTTATCCAACATTACAATCAATCTACTTGCATATCTCCAGTATTTCTGCTAAAAAGTGAGGACAAGGACGATATATTTTCGTGTATGTAGCCTAGGTTCTTGCTAACAAAACACTCATTGCATTTTTGCTGAATGAATGAATGCATCCTCACTCCTCATTCCAGTGTACCAGAATGCCAGGAGGTCCACAGTTTCTCTCTGGGTGTCTGCTGCAGGGTCCTTCCCATAACTGGCAGACCATGTGCATACCAGCACAGGTACAGCACCATTCCCATTAGGACTTCATCCACACAGTGTTCCATTTACCAAATGAGCTTTCTCTCTACCCTATTGAAATCCGACCTTTCCTTGGCATGCTGATCTTCAGCTAGTTACTAGAAGGAAGTATCTCTGATAGAATAATTAAAACTACTATGAATCCATGTGTTACTCTAAGTGTAAACGTGTTAATGTGTTAATTTTGCCAGTAGCATGTACAATGAAAAAGAGAATGGGAAACCAGAAAAACATAGAAGTAAACTTCTAATGGTGGCATTTCTGGAAATAGGAAAGGACAGATGGGAACATATTTCTGGACTGGGGAGCTTCTGGGTGCCCTTCACGTTGTACCATATAAGCCATTTCCTATTCCTGGACAGAAGGTTGGATCTGCTGCTACAACACTCTCTAGCTCTCCTGAGAACAGTATTTCTATTTCTGTCTTTTATAAAAAGGTAGAGGCACTATTCCTTCTGGCTGTCAGGGACAGGAAGTAGCATCCTTATACAATGGTAAGAAAAAGCTAATAACAGGAAAAGAAGTCGTCTTTTTTCTATATCTAATAGACACCATAATAACACTTCCCAGTTTGGAGAGAGACAATCGAGTTCAATGGAAAGAGATTTGTAATAACTATAACAATAGCTTACATTGATTAAGTGTTTACCTGGGTGCTATGCTAAAGCCTTTTCTTTTATTCCTTCCACCAACCATACAATAAAGGTCATTTCATTACTCACATTTCGCAAACAAGTTAAGTAACTTGCCCTTGGTCACAAAGCTGATAAAGTCTGAGTCAACACCAGTGCCCAGAAAGTTATGACTCAAATCCTAAAAGTACTTTCTGGAAGGCATCCCCTGTTATAAAGAAGGGGCACCTAATTATGCTTACATGTCAATATACAATTTAAGAGTACTTGTGCTGTTCTTTCTATCCTTTATATGGCAACCATTGACATTATATCTATTTTATTTCCTTTTATATTCATGAGACTACAGAAAACACAATTTCTGAATCCGATTTTTACATTAAACAGCTAGTATAGAAAATACAAATGTTTTGCCATTATTTTCAATATTTTTTTCCTGCAAAAACTTATGAAACAGGCCGGGCGCGGTGGCTCACGCCTGTAATCTCAGCACTCTGGGAGGCCGAGGTGGGCGGATTGTTTGAGCTCAGGAGTTTGAAACCAGCCACAGCAAGAGCGAGACCCCGTCTCTACTAAAAATAGAAAGAAATTAATTGGACAACTAAAAATATATAGAAAAAATTAGCCGGGCATCGTGGTGCATGCCTGTAGTCCCAGCTACTCGGGAGGCTGAGGCAGAAGGATTGCTTGAGCCCAGGAGTGTGAGGTTGCTGTGAGCTAGGCTGACGCCATGGCACTCACTCTAGCCCGGGCAAAAGAGTGAGACTCTGTCTCAAAAAAAAAAAAAAAACGTATGAAACATCTAAAATATGTAAAGGATACTTCCAAAATATTTGGGGAGATATTTTAAAAGATATTAATATGGTCCCTGACTCAACAGAGTTTACAAGCTGAAAAGTAATATTAAGACCACAATGACATTACAAGTCCGACCTGTGTACAAGCTGTGTCCAAATAGATATAAAAAACCTGAGAACTCACCCATCCACTCAGAGAGCAATCAGACTATTGGATGTCAGAGACATAAAATAACTATTGTCTTCACCCTTTTACTTTCAGGCAATTGTTTCCTAAACACCGTTATAGTCACTAAGTCTGCACACCTCACAAGCTCCAGATCTTCGCTAAATCTCATGGAAATGTGTGTTGGCATTTTCCTCGAGATTTCTTTTAAAGTATCACTTCTGTCCATCAAGTCAGAGTTCCTATAAGTGTGGTGTGTTTAAATTCTTTATCTTTCCTGACAGGATGTGGGTCCTGAAAGCAGCAAAAATCGAACTGGACTCCGTACTACTCTCTGAAAATACTGCTCATATGTTTAGGTTGAGAGTTTTAATGCCATTTGTTGAAATATCTTTAACCTAAGTCATTTGGTTCACACCAAGTTAATGCTGGCTTCTACAAGGCTATGATCAGTCAGTCAACTAGTTGGTTTGACTGCTTTTTTCCTGGAATTGACCTAATTTCCTGGCTGTGGGCAATCTGCAGACACCTTTACACAAAGAGAAGGCAGGCTTCACATTAACTTACTAAAAGATGGTTATTCTTTTATTCTGAGACTTGCTACAGATTAATTGACTGGCTGCTGGCAAGAGTTACAATCATATCTGCCCTCTCCTCTTTCTCATTTTAAAAATGAGAATATGAGCATATAACAACCCAGAACAGCTCCAAAGATGCTAAATGAGGAAGTTAATAATAATTGCATATTTGAAGATTTATCTGTATTGTACAGAAAGGATTTCTTTTATTTTGAAATGACAACAAGATGCAACATGAAAAAAATTTAGAGATTAAGAGATTTAAAAAAAAAAACTCCCTTTCAGCAGTACAGTTGGGTCCTTTCAGATAATTAATCAGTAATAAATATTTAAGTACTATTTTCTATTTACATTGCAGTACAGGTCACCAGTTCTTTAACGGTTAACAGGGATTAATTTTCTTTCAAAATAAATACGCCACTTAACAAACTGTCTATGTTCTTTCACTGATGTCTGCGCCATTCAAGTGAAAGCACTGATTTCATTCAAAACTCAGAATTTGATCCAAATTTGTTTACCTGGCTACTAATAAGAGATTTTTGGTATACTGCCTAAAATCCTCATGACAAAATAGAAAGAATCATAAAATGTTCATAAAAATCAGATCAGATCGAACATCAGCTAATCTGGGTCTATTTTTCCCTATGATTAACCAGTTCTTAATGGCAACATTTCTTATCTTACAACTGTGACATGAAGAGGGAGCTGTAGCTCTTCTGAGACACAGTTCTGCAAGAACCAGCTTATCCACGCTCTCCGATCTCGTGTCTGTTTCTCTTTCTCTCTCCCTCTCTTGCGCCGTCCCTCATTCATTCACTCTTCCATCTTTTTGCCATTGTGCCAGCTCAATTTAACTGTATCTGCTCTATATCTGTTCAAGTGGAGATAATCCATGCAAATCAGGAACCGTGGCTTTCAATGCCTGGTTCACAGAGAGGACTCAGCTTGAGGAGGTCACTCGTTCACAGCCGCTCCTCCCATTACATTTTTCCCCTTATTGCAGAACTGCTGTATGTATACAGTGACTGAAAGGACTCAATGTACTGCAACTGCTGCCTGGCTTTGCTTACAACTTTTTTTTATAAAGGAACTTACCTCCATCTGTCTTTTCAAGGTAGGAAGTCTGATTCTTCTAAAGATGTGTGTAATGCCTCCACTGTCTGCTCATTATCAAATGTCACTTGAATGCTTTATATTGTTGCTGGCATTAGGCACAAATGCTGGGGATTCCAGGTGCCTCATGCTTTTGTTACTTAACCGTATAGGTACAATTGTTTAAGTGCTGAGTATTTTAATGTTTATTTTCCTTGCAGCCCGCTTCAGTTTTACAATGCCAGAAAGATGAGAGTGTCCACTCTCTAATCTAGAAATACAATCCTCTATCAAGTTTTCCCTCTTAGAAAAATAATAAGCTCTCAGTATGTTTTAACTTATCATGTATCCTGGCCAATAATAACCAAGTGTAAAATTCAACCGTGTTAAGATTTTTTTTTAACCTGGAATCTTCCTGCAGCATTTTCTGTGAAAAATAACTAACTGTTGAAATGTTTTTAACAACAGCAAGAAAAGGATAGATTTTACTTCATTCTGCTGCAAAGCAAAAAGCTAAAGGCCTTATTGCTAACAGGCCTGTCAAATAGATTTATTTTTCACAATCCATAAATTGTTACTAGGCTATGCAGAAGTATTACAATTAGTTAAGATTCATTTACTGTCATTATACATGTGATTATATATTGTTTTGAGATTGAAATTGTATTATAAAAAAAGTTTAACATAACAAGGCTTTTAAAAAAAACCTTTATGTTGTATAACACTGTTTGAGATCATCTTTTAAGAATGATTTCAATAGCCAACTGATTAAGTTTGAATTAAAAAATGCATGTAGGAGGTTAACAGATTTGACAATATACATGCTGATTTATGAAAGCAATTCCTGGACTTACATTACTTCATATGTGTCTCCTTGAAGTTAGTTGTAATAATATTTTAATCATTCCTTAGTCATTTCAATTTTGAAACATACTAAAATGTCATAAAATTATAGACTCAAAAATCTCTTTTTGATTAGTACAAATATAATTAGAACATTCCAGTTACAATTTAGATTTCAAAACATGTGATATGTCTTTGAAAGTACTCCTCATTTATATGATTCTACATTTATTACCTTATTTTTCTAAGAAGGTTTTGACATGTGGCTATGTTTAATCTCTTGTATAGGATAGAATTGAACATAAACAGTAAACAAAGTTGACAGTCCTGAAAAGAAGAAAAAATTATCCTCTAGTATACTGAATAGTTCTGATGACATAAATCTTACATTTCATCTTCTAGGTAGATACTTGTAGTTAGTGGAGTTCGAGGGAAAAAATTTATTATCTACATAAAATATCTCAGTGTCAAAAATGTGCAGTTCTTTTTCTTTTTTGATACAGAATCTTCTATTGAGAAAAAAAACGCACCCTGATTTTTGAGTACAGTACAAGGCATGAAGCCCTGTCATTGTTAGCATAAAGAAGACATCTACACAAGTATTACTGTGCACAGGGCAATCTTTCTGTCTCTGGCATTTGTTAGGTTACTGTACATAGAATTTAACAGATAAATATGTCCTGCTTCGTGGCATTTTAGTGATCCTATTGGTATGCTGGCTACTCTGCTAGGATAGCAACAGAAAAAAAAAAGAGAGATATATGTTTTATAGCAGTGGGTCATAAAAGCCCTTTACAGTGAGAGAAGAGGAATTTGACTTATTTCTTACGCAGTAATTAGAATTTCTTAAAAACTCTCTGAAATACTGAGTTGAAAAGTAAACTGAGGCTTCCCAGGAAAGGCTAATTGAATTCATCTTTTAAACCATGTAGTTGTCCATGAATATCTTCTTCACTGTCACTGGAGAATTCCATTCACACCTTCAGTATTACAAAGAAAGAAAAGGATTCATCACTAATGGTAAAGGGTGATTCTTTCATATTTAAAATGAGTTTGAGAAGAGCACCCTACACAGGAAAACCTTACCAGAGGAAAGGTGTGTGAGATTGCCTGGCTGTGTGAACTTGAGACTACTGTGAAACTAAGGATGTCCTTTCAGAACAAAGGAACGCCATGTAATACTCCGTCAGCAGTCAAGCTGAGGAGAGATATAAAAAGTGGCCAAGGAAATCTTTTGGGGACAGAGAAACTGCAAACAACTGGGTATTCTCTTTTAAACAAAATTACCAGGGTTTGGTAGGTATAAAGGCATTCCCCATGGAAGCTCAAGCCATCATTTCACAGCTTTATTTGAAAAGTGAATACTTTACAGACTTTTGCATTTGTTTGCAAACCTCTGAGAAAACTCTCAAAAGACCTAACTTGTATGCTTTAAGTTAGGTTTTACAGCTATGCATCCTAAATAAAATGGTCACAGCCTTCAACTCCCATGGGTTTCTATTGCTTCATCTGTAAACTTGTCTGTCCTCTAGTAACTTATTCAAGCAACTGTTTGAGATAAGTTACATTTTACTCCATTTCTGTGTGCCTTGCAGCAGAATCTGTAGAACTGGTAAACCCTGTGGCTGTGTAGAATACCATGTTGTTATTCCCACTTGGCTCTTTTCCGCTGCTTTTACTGAGTACAGTTAAAAAGATAAATTATCATCTTAAAAAGATACTATGGAAGGTGTTAATAAGTTCTCTCTAACTTCAGGAGTGTTCAGTGGGGCCACAGAAACTTGCAACCCTGCTTAAAGAAAAATGGTGTCCTTCATCCACAGACATTCCATGCCTATATCATCTGTAGACATTCAAAATTTCTCAGGAAGGACTCTATGATACCATCTATATTTTCCAAATCTTGGAAGTTATTGTCGTATATGGATTGACTATGATACTGAGTGAAAACTCAGAAGATACTGCTTTATTGGCATTAATTTAAATCTGCACAAAACATTATGGGGCCAATGAAACCATCATCTCCATTTTAAAGATAAAGACACTGAGGTATAGAGCACTTAAGTAACTTAGCCAAGGCCACACAGTTGGGCCAGAACTGGAATTTGAACCCATTTATTCTGTTACTGGCTTTGAGATATCACACAATAATGCCTTCCTAGCTAATTAGCTCTGATGACTAAATATAATAAAGACATTTGTCCCCTCTCCCAATAGGAAAAACACCTCTATTTACCAATTTGTCATCTTGATTCAGATACCTGATTCTGATTTTTCATCTCTTTTCATGGCTCTTTCCCTCAACCTGTATTACCATGATAGCATGGTTTTTAAAAGTTGTTTTATTCAGTGCATTCCAGGAATGGTTACTCTCGCAGAACATTTGCCTTTTACCTCAAGGAGTTAAAAGAACCAAGTCAGATCTGTAATTGACTGACTTGTCTACTGACAGCCTTTGAAGCGCCACCACTCCCCACCTTTTTTTTTTTTTCCCTGTCTAAAGAGCAAGATTGACATCTCTTTATATGTTTGGAATTTGTCAGTGGTGTAAAGTGCTTGGTAATGATGGAAATTAACCCAGGGCTTTATCTAACTACCTTTCTTAGCAACTCCACTGAAGTTCTGATAACAATTAAAATTTTGATGCAAACAACTGTTCACGTCAGAAAAAAATACATTCTTCTGTCTTGTCATACCTTTCTTCAAAATCTTCTGGGTAGCAGTAGCTCTTTTGCTTTTCCTTGCCTTTCTTTGCACTGAGCACATCTGAATGAAAATTTCCCCAGCTGAAATACACCAGCACATTAGAAAAGCAAATAAAGGAAACAAATGAAGTGATGATGCATCTTCAAATGGCCTGACTGTGAAACACTAAACATAGTTATCTGTCCTCTGTCAGTAAGTGTTATCTCTCTAAGGAGAAATGAGTAAGAACAGGTCCATACAGAAAAGCATTTATGGCCTTACTTTTGTCTCTTTATTTGGGTTAGCTTGAATTGTCCCCCACTGTTCTTCCTCCCAAAGTGAAAAGATGAACTAATTATACATGTAACCCATAAGAATCTGATTCACAGTCTGTGTTCGTTTGACCTGTGGATATCAGATATCTAATGTAAACAAAAGCCTGAACAGCATCAACACATAATTAAGTGGCAGAAGTGTGGGAAACATGGATCAGTAGCAATTGAGCAAGCTATACATTTCTTGAGTAACGAATGAAAAACAATTTTGATGCCATTCTGTGATACCAGCATTCTTTTTAGATCTTATTTGAAGTATCAGGCAGATGGACTGCCCTATATATCTAAAGCCTCTATCTGCTGGCAGGCAGAAAGCCTAAGAACCTATCTTTAAAGTTATTTTAATATATCAATTTTGCCCGGATTAGCTAAGTTAGATGTCGACCACTGGTACAGGAAGGTTGGGAATTAATTTAAATTTGAGCTTACCCTGCCATCATCTCTTGCTGCGTGAGTTCCTTAGCCTATGAAACGGTCCTTTCAGATTTGATTTCTCCATTACTAGGTTGATATTCCTTCCCTCGAAAGAAAAAAAAATGGGGGGGAGGGTGGAAGGAGAATACAGGATGGTGTTTATGAGCTGTTTGTTGATATAAACATTCAAAGGAGTTAAGACTGACCTAAAACCATTTGAAAAAATGTGTCCCTTATTACTAAATTTTTCAGCTGCATAACTGAATTCCCTATCTAAAAAGATGCCAATTTCCTGAAATTAAAAATAAAATCAAAAGAATTTTTCTCACTGAGGAAGACTTGCGAAAATATTCAAACCATTTAACTCTGAACTGTATTAGCAATCAGTTCAGATTGGACAATGATCAACATATCCGAGCTCAAAAACAAAACTTCGCTAGCTAAGATCCACAATTTGGAAAGCAAAGTCAGAATCTATAGAAGCCTTAAACCAGGACTGCAAAGTCTGTTTTGTTGTTATTGTTTTATGGCTGTTGATCTGTATATAATTTTCCTATCAATCCTCTCCCACAAAAATTAATCAAGTACCCTTTTTACTATTGATACCTCTTTCCTGCAATATTCACAATGCCTACAGTTTACACCACATAAGTTAGCTTCTAATTGTGTTCTTCTCTCATATTTACCTGGTTGTTTTATGGGTCATATTTTTTTATTCAAGTAGCTTATAAACTACTTGCGGGTAAAAATCATACTCACTCTGTTCTCCACAGATCTGGTCTCAGTGCTAAGACTAGAGACTATTCTTGATTAATATTTAAATGATTGATGGAATTTTTAAAAAATCTTGTTAGCTTAGGTTATATATTTTTAAAAATTTGCTTCTGGGGCAATGGGAGGAGCATCTATCTATTCAAAACATTTCTTAAGACTCAACTCTATTTCAGACACTGGGCTTATGCTCTGACAGCATATGAAAATTTACACATGCTCAATTTGAAAAAAACAACAGGAAAAGAAATTATTCCAGTGAGTAAAATAATATATACTATGATGTCTCAATTTGGAAATTAAAGGGAGAAGCAGCTGGTGAAAGAAACAAAGTGAAAACCATGAGAAGAGGAAGCCAATGAAAAAGACAAAGAAAATAAAGCAATGTGGAAGACAGTAGAGGAATGGGGAAGAGATATCTTGAGAAATGAAGAGAGAAGGGTTTAGAAGATTTTAAAGAATTCAGACTTTGGCATTTCCTTTTAACCACAGTTTACTCCATTTTAACTTCTATCGCTAAATCCTCAGAGACTATAAATGTAATAGAAATAGTCATTAATCTTAAAGAGAAATTATTCTTTGTCCTGGGAATGAATACACTAAGAGGAGTTGGTGTCCTAAGTAAGAAAGCAAGCAAAGAGAATATAAGGTGGCTTTTAAAGACTAACTACAGAATAGTTAATCCAATAAGAAATCCCACAGAGCTTACAACCATAAACCAAGTTCTGAAAGGAATTTGGCAAATCCGGTCTTACCCAGGCAGACATCGTCACCTAAGCAGGGTGGAGACGGAGTCTGTCAGAGGAGTGGGTTTCAGGGCTGTTTCAAAGGTGCAATGATTGCCAGCCAACGTGCTCATGCGTGGAATGAGACACGGACCTCAGGAAGCAGTGCTGGCAGGAACAAAACAGAAAAAGCAGTTTGGGGTCCACCAATTGGGTAGAAAGCAGGGCTTTCTATTCCCTTCTGGGTGCTAGAGCCCAGAGGAAACAAAAAGTTCTCAGTTCCTCCAAAGATTCTGGGTAGGTAAAGGCACTAAACATATGGATTTCCCTATGCACTGGGGTACTCATGCTAGAGGCATTTTGTTTTTTCAGCTCTCAGTCATTTCATTTTTCAGCCTTTAGCCATGGAGATGTTAAAGACTATTTGTGAAATCCTTTTGATTAGCAAGTGAAAAGCCATTGTATACTGGCTTCTGGGGTTTTATTGGATTCAGAGAGAAATGGAGCAGCCTGCAGGTGACTGTGGACGCTTGTTTCTAATTGATGAAAGGGATATATAACCATGGCTTAAAGCTCCGCATCTTTGATTGGAAAACAAAAACCAAAGGCATTTAAAATCATGTGAACTGAATTTTACAGAGGAAGCATAACGAAGCAGAAAGAGCACCAGCTTCAGACAGACAGACCTGGGTTGGAAATCAAAGCTATTGGGGATGTTATTGAATCTCTTTGAATTTCAGCTTCCTCAGATGAAAATAAAAAATACCCACTTCTCAGCTTTACAATACAGAAATGAAATAATATCTGCTACATGCACAAAACAATGCTGAGCTCGTAGAAGACATCTGACAATACTTCATCCTCATTTTGTTTTCTGTCCAAAATGAAATTTACATCACCCTGGATCCCACTCATAGACATATGTATTTAGATGTTTCATGGCTTCATTTTATTTTGCAGTTAAGAAAAGAAAAGAGATTTTGGGGACAACAAAGCACTGATCCTAACCTGTTACTAACACATTTGAAGATATAGTCAGACTTAAAATTCTTAGTTCTTCTCATAGGCAGTCAGGCAGACCATAGCTATGCATTAGCATATCCTTAAAGAAAGATGCTTCCTATGCTGTGGGTCATATTTATAATATTGATTAAAATTAATATTTTCACCTAACTCTGATTCTCAGGTTCCCATTTAATATCCTTAAGGCCTGATGCCTATGGACAAGCATGTGCTAATTTCTACGGCTCTTAAAATGGCATGCCTGTCTATGCTCTTAGGCGCTCGGAGATAGGCACTAGTTCTAGAGCTTGCTGAATTTCCTTCTGAAAGTGGTATCCCTGCAGGCCACTATGAGTTTCCAGTACCTAAGTTCAAAAGCCAGATTGTGAACTTTTGGAAGAGTTGACTATGAATCAGACAAATATAAAATTCATCCTAAAAGGACTCTTTTTTTTTTTTTAGTTTTTTTCTGTGTGAGAGGTGAGCACAGAACACATGTCAGAAGAAAAGAAGCATCAGGACATGAAAAAATCAGGAGGGTATTTCACAGCTTTGTAGGATTTTTCTGATTTCTTTAGAAACTATGTAAATGAATTCCTTAAACACAGACTGGCCATTGATTTTTTTTCTGGGGTTCATTGATTTCCTCGTCATTGCTTCATGTATGTGTTCTACCAAAACATCTAATATTGATATTTCTCTCCCTCAAACTCTGTCCCCAATCCATTATAAGTATATCATTAAAACCTGTTTAATTTCCTATGAAAGATTATATTAAGTGCACTTTCAGTGTAATTATGTCGATAGTGAAAGATAAACATGTATTAGGCAGTGCAAAATGCTGATTATCTGTCAGGGTAAATCTGTTTATTTCAAATATAGCAATCTGACAACCCCCTGGTGTGAATCATGGAAGTACATGCTTGTGCCAGGTACTGTTTGGTGGGGTTCTGACAGTGAAATGCACTCAATGGCTTCCTGCTGTGACATAATCTTCGTCATATATAAGCCCATAGACATGTGTATCTGTGTCATAAAGTGCAGACTGTGGATTTATTATGTGTTTTAAGCATGTGTGATATACCTATAGTTTGATATTTTTTGTACATATAGAAAATAAAGTATAATTTGAGAATCAACAATGTCCAATTTGTACTAACAGCTTTGTGTAGAATGGAATGGTTCGAGAAAACGGAGAGTGGATTATAGGATTAGGTTGTATTTTAGCTTGTGTCCAGGGCTAGGTTTGCCCTTAGTAATGTCAGCTCAGAACCATTTGTATTAATCCAGAGAAAAAGGAAAGAGCTGACAGAATAAAGGAAAATCCAGAAGTAGGTCTGGTACAGGCTGTTCGTCTGATTCTCAATGCAAACACGCTTCTTTTATTCTTTTAACTTTTTTCCTTGAGATAGTAGTTTCTAAATATATCCTAGACACACTACTGACTGCCAGCTGCTATTGGGCACGAAGTTCCTCTTTAATGAGATAAAAGAGTATCAGGAAGTCAACATGCCACACGTGCTGCGGCTGAATTTCACCAGGTTTTTGTGCAGCAGAAAATGAATAGAAATGAAAATGAATTGAATATTCAGGCACAGTTTGCGAACTCCTCTGAAAAATAATTTTTGTCTGACTTTATTACATTGTGATCATTTCCTGAATGCCATAAAATGCTGAGTAGAATAATAAAAATTGATATGTATATTGACATTTCAGTTTTCTAAATAGAAGCTGAGAAAATGTAAACAGCATTTGGTCTTTGCAACTCTTCCTACTATCCATTCGTGGGCTGACTAATTCATTTACTCTCAAATACCTCATTTGGCCTTAATATAAATGTCTTCTGAAATAATTCCTCACCAGTAGATTATGCACATCTTTAGTTTGATTCAAAATTTACATGTGTAGTTTGCATAATTTTGCATCAGAGTGTCTGCTTTAAATTAGGTAAAGGTCACTGTCATTCATAATCAGAAAGAAGGTGGATTAAAGGTCACAATTCAATAAAAAAAACTGATTAGATGTAGAAATTTGTTCATGTGATTCAATATCAATGGATAAGTGGAAATATGAGTCAACAAATTAACCTCAGTATAATGGGTGACCTGCTTCTTTGCAATCAAAAATCACATTCACAGATTTATTTTTTCCCAAAGTATAACTTGTTTGTCTCTATGTAGCAGTGACAGTTACTTCTGTTAATACTTTTACCACTGGGTGTCTTTTATAACGTCATTTACTTTTAGGAATGACATAAATGACAATTTTATCTCCAAAATAAAGTAGTAAGTAATAATGAATTAATAATAGACAGATATGGATTAGAAAGTCCCTAAGGGCCTATGGTTACTTCTACCATTTTTTCCCTGAGGTAGTTCCTAGTTCTTTTATTCTTTTTAAAGGATGGAGCTGTCACAGCACATTTCTTCTTTTACATGACGATTTTATACCTCTCCTGGACATGTAAGAGCCCCTATAAACCCTTCGAAATCTTGACATCTACTCAGTATTTCTGTCTGTGATTAGAATGGATAAGTGGCAGCAATTAGGCTTTTTCTGATTTCCTGAACTTTTTAAGGCATGTTTCACAATGACCTGAATAAATGGAAAGCAGTTGAAAATAAAGAAATACTAAATTGAAATATATATTTTTTACATAAATCAATTTGAATAGCCAAAAGAGGATAATTGGCACACCTTTCATTTATGTTTAGAGGTTTGGCATAAGCCCTGAGGTGTTAACTTTAATAGTAACTGGAACAGAACTATTATTAACAAAATGTAAAGAGTCTGATTTTTCTCATCTTATAATATTTCTTTTCCTTTTAACATGTGATCTTGACTTCAGGGGAAAACTTACTTTCTCCCCTTGCTTGTTTACCTACTCTACTTGTGTATTAGCATCTTAGCATAGGATCATCTACCAAAAAAAAAAAAAGAAAGAAAGAAAGAAAAAGAAAGCAAAGAAAGAAAAGAAAGGTAGACAAGAAGGCATCACTTTTTAAAGTACATTGTTTATTTTTCCAAAGAAAAATCAAACATTTTTAAAGGAACTACAAAGGTTAAATGGTTTAAACAGATTATAATTAGTTAATTTTGTTAAGCATATATTGGATCAATTTTACATTATTTTAATTACCTTTTGGAATAAGTGGTGAACAAATTCACTTGATGTTCAGGATCAAACAAAATTACCTTTCCTCTGGGTAGGCTTAAGTTTCACAAAATGATTTGAAAATGACCTCCTTTGCTTTCATCTAAAAATATCTTTGGATTTAGAAAATGATTAAAGTTGGATACATTGTGTTCTAAGCCAATCATATTTTATCATTTTCATAGCTTATTCTTTCTTTAAAGAGGAAAATAATGAAACTTCACTAAACAGATGTTCCTTCTTTAAGGAGACCCTTGAAATTCATGCAGTAACATGGTATTCCTAAGTTTGATTCTACTCTTATTTCTGCCAGAAGGCATATATTGTATTCTGATAAGTTTATGATTTTTTTTTCTGATAAGACATAGGAATGAAAATTTGATGATCATTAGACATCATGGCCTAATCAGAGACATTCTGATTTACGTCTCTGTGATGTATGTGTGTGTATGTATGTATCTGTAATCTTGAATAAGCAATCCCTGAATTGTAAACACTAGATCCCATGTAGTTGGAAGGTACATAAGAAATCACACAACTATCTGTCACCTACCCCAGGTTAGGGCATCTAGGGAGCAATGCTGGGAAAGTGCCATTTCTTTCTGAATGTACAGTTAGCAAATTATCCTAGTGCCCAGTGATATCTATTTTTCTTTGTGCTTATAGTAGTGATTCTCAACTAGGGATGATTTTGCCTCCCAGGGGACATTTGGTAATGTTTAGAGACATTTTTAACGTGGGGTAAGGGTGGGCAGTGCTGACACTATTGACATCTAATGTGGTAGAGTCCAAGCATGCCAATAAACATTCTAAAATACACAGGACAGCCCCCACCACAAAGACTAATTGTGCCCAAAATGTCAATAATACAGAGGATGAAAACCCTCTTTTATAGGAAAAAGGAGATATTTCTTCATTCTCTGTCTCAACTCTATATAGTACCTCTGCCCCCAACCCCCAAACCCACATCATCCCATCCCGTATCTGGCTAACCCCTCTTCGTCCCTCAGATCCCTCAGGGCACTCACCACTTCATTCAAGAAGTGACTTGTTGACTTGTCCGATTGTGGCGGCACTCCTTGGTATCACCACACCACCGTATCCGTCTGAATCCTGATGACTGATTTATGTTTCTGCATCCTATACTAAACTATAAACCTCCTGAGAATCATACTTTTTAATGCCACCGTACAGCATATTTTGTGGAACATAATAAGTGTTCTGTTAATACGTGTTGTTGAATGAAGTCAAGGTTATCTCTAGAAAAAATACAGTACAAAGTACTTGGGTTTAGCTTAAATAGAAATTAAGATACCATTTGAGTCCTTGAGGATTAAATATATTGTAGTTGCTGGCCTGAAAACGTGTTTCAAAAGACATTTGAAACAACTATTTGTAAGTAGGGGGTCTGCCTGAATATTTATTTATATCTATATAGCTGAATATGTTTTAAAACATAATTATGTGTTTATGAAACATGGCATGATTATGTGTATGTATGTACATATATATAATTTCAATAATGTATATACTTTAATGAAGACATTCCATAATATCATAAATGCATACACATACCAAAATGAAGCATTTTTACATTTACATCATAAACTTTCCAAGCTCTAGTGACTATTTATATTTAATATGCCAAATATTATATTTGCAATAAAATAGAAAAAAGCATTCTACACCTTTAAAGAACATGGGTGGCTTTAATCAAACCACTTTTATTTCTATGTTTCATGTTTTCTTGATTTCTGTGTTTGGGTTATGAATATGGTCAACAACAATATCAAATTATAAAAATATACCTCTAAAACTGAATAATAAGTAAATATATAATTTATTGATTGGTATTAATCGATATGAATACAGAATTACCTTTTATATCAGTTGTTACCCTTTCTTTCAACAGTAATATTCATAACTTTGCATTTTCACAATAATATTTCCCTTTGTTATCCCATAAAGAGAAAGTAAAGTCTAAATCTGGCGTGCCTCTGATTAACGAAAGTCAATGTAAGCAGCTAACTTGGGTAACCACCAAAAATTTACTTCAACAGAGCATAGGCATTAAAAGTAAGTACTGCTTCAGAACCGAAAAGATTTATGTTCCATTTCAGGCTCTACCATTTAGAAGCTATGAGACCCTTAAACAAGTTATTTACTTCCCTAAGTCTCATGCTCATCTGTAAAACGGGGAGAATACTGATACCTACTAACAGCTACCTCACATGGTTGCTGTATACATAAATGAAATGATATTTTAAAACAATTCAACCCACAGACACATAATTTAATTGAATAAATGGTGGCTATTACTAACATAGTAGTAGTTGCAGAAGTAACCATGGTAGCAATAACAGCAGTGAGAGGAAAGTATGAATCCAGGGTTTCATTTATAATCTGGAAAATATACCAAATAATATTTTCAAAACTTAAAATTGGATTTATACTGGAAAAAAATTTACAAAAGAGATCCTCTTCTATTTTATTCTTACTGTAATAATAACATTCAACATTACTCATGTTTCATGAGCCAGCTCACGTCTCTTGAACGGATTTTTTCTTCAACTACTTTCATCCCCTCTGTCTTCTTTCTTCTACTTCTATCCTTCCATTGTATTAACATTAATTTTATTCCCATCAATTTTATGATGCCGTTTGATGTTTGTTTGAAAGAATTTTAAATTCCAGATTTACTCTTCTTTAGCAATCCAGTAGTTTTTTTTTTTCCCCCTATCCCTCTATGTCCTGATGTGGCTCACCAGAGCAACATAATCCTAAAACACGAACCCAGATTTTTTTCAACAGGGTACATCATAGATAAAAGAGGCTGTGAAATATGAAAATTTCTCATCCAACTAGGAGAATTCTATACCTTTCTGCACACTGCTCCTCATAAACTAATTGGCCAAACCTGTCTTTGAGAGGAGCACTTCTACAAAGTGGATCATAGAGGTGGGGCTCAGCAATGCTTTCTGAACGGAACTGGAATTATGAACATTTCTAGTGAATAATTCTACAAAGGAGATAATAATCATGAGTCAAATTATCCTGAGTATTATATTGCATTCATTAATTTCACGTCTCAGAATGGCAATAATTGTAGAGGAAAATAAGACCCAGGGACCATTTTTGTCTTCTAAGCCTTCTAGGTCAATTTTTTAAATTGTTCTTTTAATGTTTATATGAACATAAATAGCTAAAATTCATAAGATATAGTTATTACAATAATTCTTAAGGGTCCTAGAATTTTCAGGATGGCAAATGAGCACTGTCTTCAAGGTAAAGTCATCAGCTGCATCAGACCCCAACAAGAGAGTCAGCTTGTCCTTTGAAGTTTTGAAGCCATAAATTGACTTCTCTTCTCTAAGGAGGAAAATCTTAGATGGCATCTTCTTCCGATAGAAGGTTGCTTTGTCTACATTGCAAATCTGTTGTTTACAGTAGCCTTCTTCATCAATGATCTTAGCTAGATCTTCTGGATAACTTGCTGCAACTTCTACAATAGTGTTTGCTGCTTGACCTTGCACCTCTATGTTATGGAGACAGCTTCTTTCCTTAAGCCTCATGAACTAATCTCTGTCAGCCTCAAACTGTTTTTCTGTACCTTTCTCACCTCTCTCAGCTTTCATATAATTAGGGACTTGCTTTGTTCTGGATTAGGCTGTAACTGCGTTGATCTTCTATCCAGACCACTAAAACTTTGTCCGCATCAGCAATAAGGCTGTTTCACTTTCTTATCATTCATGTATTCACTGGAGGAGCACCTGTAATTTTCTTCAAGAATTTTACCTTTGCATTCACAACTTGGTTAACTGGCACAAGAGGTCTAGTTTTAGTCTAGCTTGGCTTTTAACATGCCTTCCTTACTAAGCTTCATCATTTCTAGCTTTTGATTTAAAGTTAGAGATGTGCAAATCTTCCTTTCACTTGAACAGTTAGAGATCATTGTAGAGTTACTTATTGGTTTAATTTCAATATTGTTGTGTCTCAGGAAATAGGGAGGCCTGGGGAGAAGGAGAAAGAGAGGGGAATGGCTGGTCAGTGGAGCAGTCAGAACACACACAATGTTTATTGAGTTCACTGTCTTATATGGGCAAGTTTCATGGCTCCCCAAAACAATTACAACAGTAATATCAAAGATCACTGATCACAGATCAACATAACAGATATAATAATAATGAAAATGTCTGAAATATTGCCAAAATGTGACTCAGAGACATGAAATGGCACCAATAGACTTGCCTAACACGGTGTTGCCACAGACTTTCAATTTTTAAAACCACGGTATCTGTGAAGCACAGTAAAGTGAAGAGCAATAAAATGAAGTAAGCCTGCATTTGGATGGGCCACCACTTTTTGACTAAGATTTAAAAAGGAAATGCTGAAATTTAAAAAATGTTAAGCTTATTTAAATATGTATTATTTATATATGCATATATATAATATGAACAAACAAGTGTGGATCTTTAACCCCTACCTGAGGGTGAAATACAAATTTCTATCTTTGGCCTTTGCCTTTTGTACATCGAATGTGAACCAAGTAAATACACTTATCCAAATTACACATGAAACAAACCTAAAAAAGATAATACCATATATGACATTGGGCAATAAATATAACTGATGTGTATGAATCTGTACATCAGTTAAAAACATGAAATACACAACTTTAAATGGGGCTTTCTAGCATGGAACTTTAGTTAGGGAGAAAAAGATTTATGCGCTTCAGTTAATCATAAGTTTAATATGCACCAATGGTGAGATATGACTGCTAAAAAAGAATGCCGCCACCTTAGGCTAAATTAATAGACATTGTAAAAAGGACAGTGGAAAGAATGATCCCATTACATTCTCCCATTATTAGATCACATCTGGTATATAGCAATTAGCCCTGTACATTTAAAGGAGTACATTAAAAACACAGTATGTCAAAAAGGATAGGACCAAGTTGGAGAAGGGTTTAAAAACTATGTCCTATGAGAAATAGTAAAATAACTAAAGTGTTTGGCCTAGAAAAAAGAAGACTAAAGGGAGATATAATAAACAGTTGATATGGATTACTATGGATATCTTTCAACAATATTTATTGACATTCTGATAAGCACTGTGCTTACGAGTAGCATACACATACAAAATAAAAAAATTGATCTTTCATCCCTTTATTAATGGACTTCATATTCAATCAGAGAAAATAAAATTTAAATATTCACACAATCATTTGATAACAAATAATGATAAGCAAAGAAAAGAAAGACTACAATGAAAAACTAAATAAACTGATCTGATTTAATCTGGATGAGGTGCACGGTCAGGGAAGGTTTCTCTGAAGAAGTGACATTTAAAGCAAATAAGCAAAGGTGGATGAGGGGAGAGGGCTCATTCCAAGCAATGAGAATATCACGTCTCGTAAGCAAGTCCCGTAGGGTGGAAAAGACCTTGCTAAAATTGAGGACTAGGAAGAGGAGAAGGACACAGGAGCATCACAAAGAATAAGGAGGAGATGGTGTGAGAAGAAAATGAGTCCAGACTGTTACAGCCCTTCAGAGCTGCATTAAGGCTTTTCTATTCTAAGTGCCAGGAGAAGCTACTGAAGATTTTAAGCAGAGAAGTAAGGCAGGGAGATTCACTTTTGCAAAGATCCCCCTCGCTTTGTATGACTAACATGCTGGAAGGGACTAGAGGTGGTGAGGAGGCCCCTTAAGAGGCTCCTGTAATAGAAGAGACAAGAGATGAAGGTCATTGGCCTCAAGTGGAGGAGATGGAAGGTGAATGGAAAAGAGACATTAAAAATGTATTTTGGAGGTGGTATCAAGAGAACTTGATGATGGATTGGATATGGTTAGAGAGCAGAAATAAGGTGCCAAACAAGACCCCCATTTTCTGGTTTGAGTAACTAAGTGAATTGCTGGGACGGCGGGGTAAACAAACTTTAAAGCAGAAGTTCAAAGCCTTGTTTTGTCCATAGTAAGTTTGAGAAACTAGATCAAATTGTCTTTAAAAAAATGAATTTGTCTTTCATAAAATACGAAACACAATTTTTATATTATTTGAGTGAATATTTGGTGGATTATCAAGTAGAAGAGACCAGGATTGCTTTGTGTTCTCTAAGAGAACAGATCCACAATCACAAATGCCAAATTTACTGGGAGGTCAACTTCAACTCGGTCCATGAAAGAACTATTTTTAAGAACTGGATTACCGGCCGGGCGCGGTGGCTCACGCCTGTAATCCTAGTTCTCTGGGAGGCCGAGGCGGGTGGATTGTTTGAGCTCAGGAGTTCGAGACCAGCCTGAGCAAGAGCGAGACCCCGTCTCTACTAAAAATAGAAAGAAATTAATTGGACAACTAAAAATATATGGGAAAAATTAGCTGGGCATGGTGGTGCATGCCTGTAGTCCCAGCTACTCGGGAGGCTGAGGCAGGAGGATCGCTTGAGCCCAGGAGTTTGAGGTTGCTGTGAACTAGGATGACGCCATGGCACTCTAGCCCGGGCAACACAGTGAGACTCTGTCTCAAAAAAAAAAAAAAAAAAAAAAAAGAACTGGATTACCCAAAAACCTGTCTAAGAAGGGGATAAGTTTCTCCTCACAGTTTCTCTACTGGCAGAGTCTGAAGTCTACCAGAAACGTGTTAAAAGGATGCCTGCACTCTCTGTGGAATGCTGAACTTGAGTCTTTTTCAACACTATTGTGTTGAATTCCAGATATAAAGTTTTAAAACCTTGAGGAGAAAATAAAGAAGATCCTCACTTGGGTCTCTGCAGGTGTTTGGTAAACTATTTAATTGCCGATTGCTGCTGGGCATGTCCTAGCACCTTTCTACCGGAAGGGTTATTGATTGCAGCAAGCAGCTATTGACTGTTTACTGAAATGTGCACACGTTCCCTCCTAGGCGAGTGCAGGTCAGCCCCACTCCAAAAGTGGGCTGCAAAGGTTAGAAGCCAAGAGTTCTCTTCTAATGTGTCTCTAAGTGCTCCTCGTGCAAAAGTCACTAATTTCCTATGGCTTGCTTTCTTACTGTGCTTAAACTTAGCTTCGAGCATTTGTCTCAACCCAGCACTCTAAGACAATCAATACCCACAGACTGGCATTGTCATTTGAGATGATATTCATCTCAGTTATCAACCCCACTCAACCCTACGACTCACAGTTCTTAAGGGCCTCTGCTCCCACGGACCCCATGGAGGATGATGAGAAACAGCAATGATTTCTTCTGAGCCCAGAAGATCTCACTGAGAATTCACATCACTTGCTGGCCAGAGCAAACTTTTATTTTTCACCATTTGTAACGCTTCATTGTTTTGCCCTAAATTAAAATCTTTGAAAGAAGATTCTTTAGTGTGGTTTATATACATATATGCAGATGGAAAGTATAAATTTGTCTTATCTTGGTCTGTGATTCCACCCTATGACGAGTGGGAGAAAGAATCAGCCACATAACTAGGCGTCCATGACAGATACTGTGCTTAGCCAGAGCCAGAGATTTGAGGCAAAGCATTGCAGTCCTCAGGGACAAAAAAAAGGGAGGGTTAAGTTTTTTTCTCCATAGACTTTAGTCTTCAGTAATAATTGTGTGCTTTGTGATGGTGGTTCAGGAAAAGCACCTATCACATTAGAGTTCAATTTTAATATATCTAGAGCTCTTTACTAAGACAGTCTGTTAAGACTAGGGCACTAACTGATTAATAAGTTGGTTCAAGTAGACTTTCATTCAGGTCTCAGTAATAAGTGCTCTGTCTAGTTGATAAATTTCCACACTAAACACAAATGTTGTTATTTGTCATATACTAACTGTTCTAATGGGCCATTCTTCATGATCTTTAACAACTATCAATTGATCTCTAGGACCTGGATGTCCCACTGCAATCCAGCTATGTTCAAAGAATCTAGGTTTAAGTGAACTACAATACTAAAGAAAGAACAAACAACATTAATTTGCTCCAGGGACAGAAATAGATTAAGCACATTAATGAAGATATGAATGACAGGAAGTGACTCAGGGCTGTTGTTTTTCTCCACAGCAGAAATATTATAATCAATCCAGACAGTTGTATCTTCAGTTCCTCAGGTTTTAATAAAGGTAAGTCTAAGAATTCTATTTAGACTTTCAGACCATTACATCTTGAACCATCAGAAATAATCAGATATGTTTTAAATCAGCTAGGAGATAAACTGATCGATTTCTTGCTTGTAAAACATAAACTCTAGAGGTAGCTTAATTTTCACATTCATCATTTGTGATTATTTTTCCAGTTCCTCTTTGCTGTAAAAACTACATCGAACTCAGATTCCCTTCAGCAGACTGGCAGGCCTAAGCCACTTAATACAAATAAATCCCAAAATGTTTAGAAATGAAATGAGTTGTTTTTTAAAGAGGTCCAGGGCATATGCTTATGTCCTAAGAGTACAAAAGGATATGCCTACTTCTTTATCTGATAGTCTCCGGTGACAACATTAGCACATAGATGTTTTATGCATTTCATACATAATGCTCCATGTGATTATAGAATCCAGACGGTAGAACTGAATTAAGTTTCCTGAGAATGGAATGGGATGGGAGGAAGGACATGTACTATTGAGAAAAATCATCCCATTCCTTTATCTTCTAGGAGATCTGCGGAAGCTTTTCCTTTGGAAAGTGCTCAAAGACAGATCAAAAGTGATAATAAAGGTTCGCTATCTGAACAAGTCTGCCCTAGAAATAGTGCTTTGGAAATTTGAGGTGGAAAAGAAAGGCAGCCTGTGCCAGAAACTGATTAAATTTCAGTCATCTATCCAAAGCAGTCCCTAGTTGCTTGTAAAATGCTCCATATAATTACAGTAACTACAGGTTTTAAAGGAATTTACACATTAGCCTTTATCATGGGACTTTCTTTGTGGGTGCATTTCTACTTTAAAATCAATATCCCTAAAATAAACTTTAATAAGATTTATTAATTTTATCTATGTGGACCTTTTAAAAGTCAATATCAAATATCTTTCTCCAGATTCTTCTTGGCATTTGAAGAAGCTTAGATATAATCAAATGTCATGCCCTCTGTATGTTAAACGATTATTGTTCTATGACTTTGCTCTTGTATACAACTTAGCCCTATTTTTAAACTTTGAAAGAGTTGCGAATCAATACTAAAGACTGTTTAAAATGTGTGGGTCATCCTGATACATGATCTCAGTACTGTGGACAAGGCCCATTAGTTGCTTCTTGAGCTATTATCTTGCTCAGTGTTGGATTTGAATAACCCAGGAAAGTAATTTGACAGCCCCCAGCTGACCCTGCACCATGGTGGCTGAAATCACTTCTTTGAAACAACCTACAGGCTCAAGGAACAAAAAACAAAAAGGCTTTTAGAAAGTAGTGTCCCAGAGAAGAACAAGAAAGACTACTGCTTCTCATTCAAAGTATGTAAGGAGCATTTATAGGACACCACAAATTTCAAACCTTTCACTTTTCAGAAGAGACTGAGCACCAATACTTCTTTACAGTCAGCTTCAAAGGGAAAGAATCTCTACCAACTACACACTCGATAGTTTAATATTAGGTGGCTATAATTTGATTCCAGAGAGCAGTAAATTTACTATTAATATTTTCACTGGAAGGAAGAGTTTGAGGAAGCTAAATGTAAGATATTTGTTGGCACCAGAAGAATTCTATGAGTAAAGCATAGAGGACACATAGAATTGTGTTATGTACAAAAATAAAACCTGTTTTGATCTCAGGTCAAGCCAACTCCCTCCCAAAAAAAGGACAAAGTATAAACCTCAGTACTAGATTGGAAGCTTACTGAAAGCAGTAAGTAGATAACTAGGTCTCCTTTCTTCTGTCTCTACCCTACACCTAGTTTCTTGAAACATAAGTTTCTATGCAATAAATGTTTTTATAGTATCTTGGAAAACGTATTATAAAGTGAATTCATAATTTTGAAACTGAACTGTACCTAGTTGTACCTTAAAAAGATAATTTAATTAGCCAAGCTTAGTGCATCTTTCTACTCAGATAAAGACAACTGTGGATGGAACAACATTCAGCCACTTTAACATGGCTAGCTACCCTATGGTAAGGATCACCTCAATTCCAGTGTCTTTGTCTACCTAATGCAACAATAACCTATCTCTAACCTAACAATAAGCCATCCTACTGCACCCCTCCCACACACAGGAAGATGCTATTTGACACTGCATTGACTCAAAACATCAAAGGGCAAAGTAACAGAAGTGCTTAAATATATTTTTATTGTCTGCCCTTTACCTGGGCTATTTAAGAGAGATTTTCATTTCCTTTGTTATTAGCTAGTAAGATATTTTACATTATTTACAGAAAATCTATTAATCTATTTAGGATTGGATTTAGCTGTTTTTAGTGTAAAACCCAATTAACACTAACTTAAACCAGTTACTATATTCTTCTCTCATGCAAAATAAGTCTGGAGGTAGTCTGTCCAGGACTAGCTTGGTGGCTCCATAACATGAGCCACCTGCGTTCCTGCCGTCTTTCCATTCTGCTGCCCTGCACGCCATGAGTGCCGTGGCATCAGCCTAGCTCACAGCAACCTCAAACTCCTGGGCTCAGGCCGTCCTCCTGCCTCAACCTCCCAAATAGCTGGGACTACAGGCATGCACCAGCTGACCCAGCATTTTTTCTATTTTTAGTAGAGATGGGGTCACACTCTTGCTCAGGCTGGTTTCAAACTCTTGAGCTCAAGCTGTCTTCCCTCCTCAGCCTCCCAGAGTACCAGGATTATGGGTGTGAGCCACCGTGGCGGCCTGGTTTCCATTTTTTATAAGGTTGCCTCATGTTTGCAAGATTAAACTAAAGGGCCGGGTTTGGTGGTTCACACCTATAATCCTAGCACTCTGGGAGGCCGAGGCAGGAGGATCCCTTGAGGCCAAGAGTTCAAGACTAGCCTGAGCAAGAGCGAGACCTCGTCTCTGCAAAGTACAGAAAAATTAGCCAGGTGTGGCAGCCTAGTCCTAGCTGCTCAGGAGGCTGAGGTGGGAGGATCACTAGAGCCAGGAATTTGAGGTTGCTCTAAGCTGTGAGCATGCCCCTGCCCTCATGCCAAGATAACAGAGCGAGACTCTGTCTCAAAAAAAAAAGAGAAAAAGAAAACAGAGAGCACTAAAGCTCTAGCTATTACGTTCGCTTTCCCAAACAATAGAAAAGGCAAGGAAATAAAGGCCCGCAGAGTCATCCTTCTGCATTCTTCTCAGAACACCCCACAATCCAAAGATTCATATTTACATCTCATTATCCACCCCTATTTTGAACAGAGGATGAAAGAGAGTTTTGTAGACAGACATATTGCTGTTTCCAACCATCTAGGGAATCTGTTACGAAGAGGAGGAGAGTACATATTAGGTGGACAATTAATAGTCTCTGCCACACAATCTTTAAATTTGCTGCTTAATATGCCTCCAAGTTGCCTTATTTTGGTGACCTGTAACCTCAAATCTAATGCAAAATACTTCTCCAAAAGCTAGATGGAGATTCTATTAGCTAAGATCTTTTAGCTTCATATGTCTGCCTGAGCAATATCGTATTTTAGAAGCAAAAGTTCTAAATATAAAATGCAATTTTAAAATAATTTGATTAAATCAAAACTGCCCAAACCACCAGCTGTTTTTTTAGGTGCCAATTTATTTTTCACTTGTGAAACTTTGAGATGATAGGCGTCTAGGGTTTAAGCAACTGTTATTTTCAAAGCTGAAGAGACTCAGAGAGAAAAATTGTTGGTTTCATACTGTAAAATGTTCCTATTCTGTCTCATCTGAAACATTATAGTTAGCAGTACATTAATATATTGCTCTAGAAATTGTGATCTTTACAGATTAATTGTTATCTGACAACTCTGCTGCTATAGAGCTCCTTCCTTTGCTTTGCACATTTCTGTTGATCAATTTTTCATTTGAGTCAAGGTGAAATAGAAAGAAAATTGTTATTTTTATTAAATTGCTCTTAAACAAATGGTAGTATTTTTTGGTCATCCAAAAGAGGCTTTTTAGTTTCTAGCTGGTATTTGCCATATGCTAATAAACTAGAACATCATGAGATTAAAGTCTATTAAAATATGAGTTTTCCTGACCATGTTTAGCATCTCATCATCATGATGAGGACGACCAAAAGTACCTGAAATATGTTGATGTTTTATAGAAAAATGGGGTCAGAAGATAATCTCAAATACTGATCCAATGGGGATTAACTCAAACAGATTTCTAAAACTGTCACGTGTCACTTAATGAAACACATGTGATACACTGCCCAGCCTATGACATCTGCAGGTCATATTTGAGTAAAGAAAAGGGAGGTCACACATTTTATATTAACATGTATGCACACTTCCTTGGGGAATGTTCTATTGCTTGTAAACATACAGAGAATGAAAATTTAATTTATCTAAGTACGATCCTAAAATATCTAACGCAAGTTACTTGATCAGAGTCAAAATGCCCTGCAGAGATTAGTTATCTGGAGAATTTGGATGTCCTTAGGTCAGGAATTATTATTTTAAACTGGAATATCTTTAAAATTCTGTCAAATCAATGGATCTTTACTGTTACACCATGCCATTATCATCTAAGTACACAAAAGCTGTTAACACATGGCATACCTAATCACTGTTACTACCAGCTGCCAACAGATGCATCAGTCAACAGCAAATGTATTCTAATCGTGTCCTGGAAAGAACTGCTTCACACTTTTGGAAGTTGACATCTGCACCATGTAGAAGTGCAAAAAGTGTTTAAGGTCTGCATTTATTGATACCTGCTAGGTGCATTTGAGAGAACATGTAAACGTTGCTCAAAGGATGTTTTTGAGGAACTCAGAATACATGTTAATAGTTGCTACTGTTAACATTTTAAAGTTTAACAACAGATTAATTTGGTTGATAAGTACATACATGATTGAATCATAAATTCCACCAGTGCTGGAACTGTGTCTTAAACATATTTGCATGCCCCACAGTGCCTGGCACAGTGCCTGGTAAACCGAATGCTCTCAATAAATATTTGATGATGATGAGTATTTTACTTTACATCTACATCAAACCAGAGCATCAAGCTGATGAAAAGGAGATTTTTTTTCACTTTTAGATTTTTTTTACTTCCTTATACTCATATCCCATTTAATTGCTTTTGAAAAAAACAGATAATAAGAAATATGCAAGAATGCTGAAGACAATAGGTGACTTAGAGAGAGATTGCAAGTAAAAAGGGTGATTTGGGAAATTATTTGTGTTACCATTTTGGCTCTGAAATAATGATTAGGTAAATTTTGACCCTTTGCTGCTATATTTTTCTTTATATTTTGGGACCACCGTATCCAGGCAATAGAAATAGACCACGATATATCAAGTCAGAGCCACGATACAGCAATGAGTACTCTTTCTCATGATTACTGCCTCTATGTTATATTTGTTTTCCTCGAATAATTATTAGCTTTATATAAATAATATACTTTATTCCCTTGCTAGTGGAAAATGATGTTTGACATTAAGGAAAGGTCAGGTATCGTGAATGGGAAACCACAATGTGCATTGCCTTTAAGAATTATTGAATTAAGAGGTACATATATTTGACAAAGTATAGAAATCAAATAGCATCCATGTTAGCAATGCCCTTTTACATGCCATAGATTTATTGATGTTTAATAATATTTTTAAAAAGCAAAAACTGTGAGTGCTTGGTATACATTATGATGTAAAATGTAATATCATTTTCCTGAAGATTATGTGAGAGCATTTTAACCAGGCTAAATTCACCAATTGCTTGGACATCAAATTTAAATATAAGTTAAACAAACAGTATTTAATTTTAGAAAGCACAAAAAAAAATAAGTCACTTATGTCAGTTAAGTTGTATCTATTGACCTTGCGACAAGTTAATTCTATATTACACCGGCATATATACATCAACGCAAACTCTTTCCATGAGCCCAAGTTGTACTTTGCTGTTTTGATGTAACAAATGGATTTTGCAATTCACAAGGATGTTTATAGATGTCATGGTAGTAGGTTTCTAGGTGAAATGAAAAGAAAAAAAATTGTTCTCCAGCTCCACAGCTTTCATTGAAGTGCAAAATCACAGCACAGGTTTTATATATGCACTCAAGGTTCTAGAATATGTACTCTCACAACTTCATTCTTTTTTCCTGATAGACAATACAATTTCTACCTTTAATTTTGGAGTTTCCTATTTTATCATTTGTATATTTAATTAGTAAAAGAAATATTCTTTGCAGAGATTGGAAAACAAAAAACACTTAAGAATCTCTGTAGAATTTTCATAGTCTTTTACATACCGATCAAGTTGGGTAAGTACCTCATGGGGGCAAATTGATTTATATTAATCAAATTTAGTTCCAAGAGTCTTAGAAACATTAAGTTGAAATCTCCTCATGGAAATATAATTTAATCCCAGGTAAATGTTCTTGTTTGCCATTACCTGAATGATTACATGGCCTTTGAAACTTACATAAGCTTGAAATGTACCCAAAATGTTGGACTCCTTTGAGGAAACATATATTGAAATGTATAACGATAATACTTTTACATGAAATTGAACCAAATACCCATAACACAGGTGCCTTTCACCTTATTTTCTCTAGTAATACATCAAAGCAAGGACGTTAGTTTTAAAAAGAAGGAGGAAAGTGGAATTTCATATGAAATTTGAAAACACCCGAGTTCAGTTTTTGTGGATTTTTTAACGTTTTAAAACTGTATGTTTGTCTCTAACTTTATTTTACTCTCAGAGAAAAATGTATCATCATGGAACTGTAATATTTTACATTGCAATGAGTTTATACACTAGAAAGATCAGTGACCTGAGAATTAAGAAACTCTTTTCTGAAATGAGCTCTACCACCATCTGGTTGTGTAACTTTGGGCAAGTCATGAAACCTATCTAGACCTTGTAGATGCTGTCCACAATGCTGTAAAGTCAGGATGTTGTAATGAATCATTTAAAAGGTGCTTGTGTTAGTTAGGGCTTTGCTTAGCATCTACAGGTGTCCAACCACTATGCAGAGAGACCCAAAGAGCAATAGCCCAACCTGGGCCTTTCATTGCCAACCTGGGCTTCTGTGCTGAATGTGCTCTCCTGCTTAGAGAAAGTGGACTGAAAAAAAATGTAGAAACACCAAAGATACGTTTTTTGGTTCACTCTTATAGCCCCAGTAAGGATCAAGCCAAAGGACCCAGGCCTTTGCCCTGGACACCTTCTTTACCTTCTTAGGTCTACAGAACTGGGGATTCCCAAAGCCCCCTCCCCCCAAAAAAATCAGTTCCAAATTTAATGGAAAGTGATAGGATATTGCTCTGTGGTAGTCCACCCCCTTGGTCTATTATATTTTGACTCTGAAACCTATCAGGAATCTTTTTCTCATCCCAGAGCCCCATTCATCAAAGTTTGATAAATTTTCTCAATATTTACAACTCCAATGGTATCTTTAAGTATTTAAATTAAAGCAAAATGATTAGATATACAGCTCTGGAATCAGCCTGTTTCTTTGTCTCAGCTTTGGCACCTATTAGCTGTGTAACTGAGCAAATTACTTGATTTCTCTAAGCCGATAAATAAAATCTTTACTTATTTATTCCTTTGCAATCACATGCAGAGGGTGGCTAGCTGCTGGCCTTAACGTCATCCTTACTCACAATGGCTTGCTAGAATCACTGTGGTGTGAGGCAGATTGGCCAATCATATGGTTAGGAATGCAGGCAGGTAGCCCTGGAAAAGAAGCGAGCTTCCAGCATTCATTCATTGACTGTCCCTTCATTCATGCAATAAATATTTACTGTGATATTATTACAGGACAATGAACAATACTTTGTTCTAACAGACATTCCAGTCAGGGGAAGTACCCAATCCGCAAGCAAACGAATAAATAAAGCAGTTAATATTGGATGGTAAGTGCTTATCACATTACCTTTTAAAGACTGTCTTCTAAGCTTCAATTTTGGTCAGTAGAATGGAAGTGGTAATAACTACCCCTCACAGGTGTTATAAGTACTGAATAAGATTGCAAATGTCAAATCTAATTCAGCACCTCACATAAAATAAGCACTCAGCAATTATAATAATATGTCACTATGATTATCTTTGTGATGATATCATGATGATGCAGTTGAGATGGCATGGTGGTAGGAGTGGTGATATCCAATTTTCTTTTCTTCAGTTTAAGAAATCTTTTACTAAAATAAGGTAAAATTTGAATGGCAATATAATCAAACTACATAATGATTTCAGTAACTCCACTTTTACATTAAAAGATGAAAACAAACCCCTTCGGTACTGACTAGAGTCTGGTCACTGAAAGAATACAAAATACATTATTAGTAATCCCATCCAATTTACCTGCATATTTGTTTGTTTGCAGTCTCAGCCTCCAGATGCAGATCTTACGGTAGAATTGAAGGGAGCAGCAGACACAGGACCTGCCATGGTCTGAATGTTTTCATTCCCTCAAAATTCATATGTTGAAACCTAACCCCCAAGATTGTGGTATTGAGAAGTAGGGCCTTTGAGAGGTGATGAGGGCTTAGATCACAAAGCCTCCACCCTTATAAATGAGATTAGTGTCCTTATAAAAGATGCCTAGGGAGCTTGGTTATCCCTTCTACTATGTGAAGACACAGCTAGAAGGCACCATCTTTGAAGCAGAGAGCAAGCCCTCATCACACACTGAAACCGCTGACACCTTGATCTTGCACTTCCCAGCTTCCAGAAGTTTGAGAAATAAATGTTTGTTTATAAGCCACTCACTTTATGGTATTTTATTAGAACAGTTCTAACAGACTGAGACAGGAGCTTTCCCAATATTCCCAGAATAACATAATGATTTACTAGCACAAGCTGATACCAGTCAACCCGGGTTTCATCCGGCTTTTCCTCTTGCCAGCTGTGAGCCTGTATAAGATGTTCACCCTTCCTGAATCTTGGTTTTCTCATCTCTAAAAACAAAACCTATCTCTTGATTGTTGTGTGAGCATCAATTAGATAATGAATGTAAAGTGTGTATTACAGTTTCTCATATAAATTAAATAAGTTCTCGGCCGGGGGCGGTGCCTCACGCCTGTAATCCTAGCACTCTGGGAGGCCGAGGCGGGCGGATTGTTTGAGCTCAGGAGTTCGAGACCAGCCTGAGCAAGAGCGAGACCCCGTCTCTACTAAAATAGAAAGAAATTAATCGGACAACTAAAAATATATATAAAAAATTAGCCGGGCATGGTGGCGCATGTCTGTAGTCCCAGCTACGCGGGAGGCTGAGGCAGTAGGATCGCCTGAGCCCAGGAGTTTGAGGTTGCTGTGAGCTAGGCTGACGCCACGGCACTCACTCTAGTCCAGGCAACACAGTGAGACTCTGTCTCAAAAAAAAAAAAAAAAATTAAATAAATTCTCAAAAATGTTAGCTATTATTAACTATTATTAGGACCCATGATCTAATCTTTCTACCACGTTAGTTTCTTTTAAACACTTCTCTAATCTTAGGATGAAAGGTTAGAAAATGATTTCCATGTTGCAACGTTCACAAATATATCCAGATATTACCATTTTAGTGGCTTAAAAGAAATGCCAATTTTACAGTTAATGATTTTCTAGCCTTTAAACTGATAAGTTACATAAGTGTGTATTTCTCCAAAGGCCTTAATGAAACAAAACAAACAAGCAAAAACAAAGAAAATGCTTTGTTAACATTTAATCGGGGCCACCTATGAGTGGTGGGATTTCAGGTGACTTTGACTGTATTCTTTCTTTTTTTATATGGCCTATTAACACTTTTATTTTCTCAGAATTGGCACTTGTAAGAAATGGTTGCTCACCTCTGCCTGAAGTCCTTATCACACATTGATTATCAGTCAGTGCCTTAGAGGAATTAGTTCCCAGTCAGGGACAGCAAGAATCCTCCCAGGATGGATGTGTGGAGGACATGGAGAGCTGAGGAACAGGGAAATGTTTCCAGGATGAAGGAAATATTAATAAAAGACATCTACGGTGATGATTCAGTGAAGTGGGGTATGTCAACAGCCTAACTTGCTCCTTGGCTAACAGTACATTTTCAATTACCACTAATGACCCTTCCTTACATGTGACTAACCATCACCATTCCTCCTTCTAAAAATGAAGTTAAGTAACTTGCCGAAGGATGCATATATGAAAGAGCCAAGCCCTATGAATTCTCTAATAATTATGAGACAAATATATGGTTTTTAATATTTGCATATGCTTCTGCAGTTAAAAAAAAAGAAAACTTTTGGTGAATTATTTCACCTGATCCTCATGCAAAAAAAAAAAAAATCCTGTTGAATATCATTATCCCATTTTACAGATGAAATTGAAAAGCTCAGAGTGTACAAGTAATTTAAAATCATATTGCTAGGGCCGTATCTTAAATGTACAATTTCTGACTAGTCCAGTGTCTTTCCAGTACACTATGCTGCTTTCATTCATTAATTGCACATACAAAATATCAAAATGAAGTGAATATAAGCCAAACCCTCCTTCCCAAACCAGAACTGTGATTCTTGTTCAAAATAACACATAATTTAGTGTGAAAAATAAAAATTGTATGCACAGAAGAACTTAAGATCCCTTTCAGAGTACAGATGAACAAATATAGGATTAAACATAATTTGCATGTATGATCCCACCTGCCCCTCATCAATTCCCCCGACCCCTATTCCCCTAATATTGGGCATTCTAAATCAGTTTTGGAAAGAGGAATGTAACACATGCATTTCTCTATTATCTCACTAGATTTCACTGATTTTGAAATTCATTTCTTCCTTTATTTATTCTACACTTATTAAATCCTACTAAAATTCATATTCCTGTACCAAGCAGTAGGGTGATAGTGTTAAAAAAGGACAACACCTTTCCTTCATGGAGTTTACCAATTTTTGCAGTGCATAGTGAAAAACTTCTAGCTCAATCAATAGCAAAATTAGTTGAAATCTAGATTCCAAAATTGCCTAATGCTTCTTTCTCTTCAGCAAGGCCCTATTTTAAGTGCAAGGCTGCTTTAAGTGTGGCTGTTTGTAAGACAAGAGTGATTATTATCATAGTCCCCATGTGATGACCTTCGATTTATCATTCTTTTCATTCCTGATTAATGTTCAGTGGCCTTGTCAGAGATTCTCCTCTACTATGCCAATCTGCTGCTTCCAGACCTGTTTCGCCTCCTTTCCTCGCCTGCACTACTCAGAACAGGATTTCCGAAAGCCTGTTCTGCAAGCTATAAAAATGCTTTCTTTTACATATACTGAAAAAAATATGAATGTGATTGATTGTGATACTAATCAAGGACTAGAAAAGGGAATAGTTCCATGGTAGCTTTTTAAAATCCTTTTAAATTCTTTTTCACTCTTTTTTTCTTTTTCTTTGTTTTTCCTCTTTTATAAATCAAAATATTGAGGGTACAAATGTTGGTTACGTGTATCACTTTTGTTATGGTTGAGCCAGGGTTATAAGTGTGCCTATCACCTACACAGTGTTCATTGCACCCATTAGGTAGGTTTTTGCGCATCCCCTCCTCCCACTCCCCCCTGCTTGATTTCCATTGAGTTTTACTTCCCTCTGTGCACATGTGTGCTCATCGGATAGTTCCAATTTAATAATGAGTACATGTGGTATTTGTTTTTCAATTCCTTAGATACTTCACTTAGGATAATGGTCCCCAGTTCCATCCAAATTGTTGTGAGAGGCCTTAATTCATCTTCTTCATGGCTGAGTAGTACTCGGTAGTATACATATACCACATTTTGTTAATCAACTCTTGAATTGATGAGCACTTGGATTGATCCCACATCTTTGCAATTGTGAATTGTGCTGCAATAAATATTCAAGTGCAGGCGAATTTTTAATAAAATAACTTCTTTTCCTTTGGGTAAATACCCAGTAGTGGATTGCTGTATCAAATGGTAGATCTACTTTTAGTTCTTTGAGGAATCTCCATACTGATTTCCATAGAGGTTTTACTAATTTGCAATCCCACTGACAGAATATAAGTGTTCCTTTTTCTTTGTGTCCATGCCAGCATCTCTTGTTTATGGACTTTCTAATAAAAGCCATTTAAACTGGAGTAAGGTGATATCTCATTGTGATTTTAATTTACATTTCCCTGTTGATTAGTGACATTGAACATTTTTTCATATGTTTACTGGGCATTTGTCTATCGTTTTTTGAAAAGCTTCTGTTCATATTTTTGCCCACTTTTTAATGGGTTGTTTGCTTTTTCCTTGCTGATTTCCTTAAGTTCCTTAAGTTCATTGTAGATTCTGATTATTAGCCCTTCATCAGATGTATAGCTTATAAATATTTTCTTTCATTCTGTAGGCTGTCCATTTGCTATATTGGTTATTTCTTAGCTCTGCAGAAGCCTTTTAATTTAATCAAGGGTCCTTTATTTATTTTTGATGTAGCTGTGATTGCCATTGGGATCTTCTTCATAAATTCTGTGGCTAGGCTGATATCAAGAGGAGTTTTTCCAACATTTTCTTGTAGCATTCTTATGGTTTCATGTCTTATGTTTAAGTCTTTTATCCATCTTGAATTAATTTTTGTGAGTGGTGAGAGATAATGGATTCTGTTTCATTTTTATGCATTTGGCTATCTAATTTCCCCAGCACCATTTATTGATTAGGGATTCTTTTCTCCAGTGTATATTGTTGTCTGCTTTGTAAAAGGTCAGTTGGTTGGATGTGGATTTTTATATCAGGGTTCTCTGTTCTGTTCCATTGGTCTATGTGTCTATTTTTGTGCCAATACCATGCTATTTTGGTTACTATAGCCTTGTAGTATAGTTTGAAGTCTGGTAATGTGATGCCTCCAGATTTGTTCTTTTTGCTAAAGACTGCTTTATCTATTTGGGCTCTTTTTTGGTTCCAAATGAAATGTAGAATTATTTTTTCTAGATCTATGAAATATGATACTGGTATTTTGGTGGGGATTGCATTGAATCTATAAATCATGTTGGGTAGTATGAACATTTTAACAATGTTGATTCTATGGATCTATGAGTGTGGTATGTTCTTCTCATTTTTTGTGTCATCTGTGATTTAATTCTGAGTGTTTCATAGTTCTCTTTGTAGAGATCTCTCATCTCCTTGGTTAAGTATATTCCTAGGTATTTTATTTTCTTTGTTGCTATTGCGAATGGTATTGAGTCTTTGATTTGACTCTCAGCTTGACTGTTACTGGTATATAGGAATGCTACTGATTTATCTACATTGATTTTATAACCTGAGACTTTACTGAATTTATTTATCAGTTCCAGGAGTCTCTTAGCAGACTCTTTGGGGTTTTATAGATATAAGATTATATCATAAGCAAAAAGCTATAGTTTGATGTCCTCTTTCCCGATTTGGATACTCTTTCTTTCTTTCTCTTAACTGATTGCTCTGGCTAGGACTTCCAGCACTATATTGAGTAAAAGCAGGCACCCTTGTCTTTTTCCAGTTCTTAAGGGGAATGCTTTCAATTTTTCACCATTCAGTATAATGTTGCCTGTGAGTTTGTCATATACGGCTTTTATAATCTTGAGATATATTCCTTCTATGCCTAGTTTGTTGAGAGTTTTTAGCATAAAACAATGCTGAATTTTGTCAAATGCTTTTTCTGCACATATTAGATGATCATGTGGTCTTTGTTTTTTTTCTCTTTATGTGGTGAATCACATTTGTTAATTTACATATGTTGAACCATCCCTGTGATGAAGCCCACTTGGTGATGGTGGATTATTATTATTATTATTTTTTGATGTACTGGTGAATTCGGTTTGCTAGTATTTTATTGAGGATTTTTGCATCTATATTCATAAGGAATATTGGTCAGTAGTTTTCCCTTTTGGTTCTGTCCTTTCCTGGCTTTGGTGTCAAGGTGATACTGGTTTCATAGAATGAGTTGGGGAGGATTCCCTCCTTCTCGATGTCATGAAATAATTTCTACAGTATGGGTACCAGGTCTTCTTCATAGGTCCGGTAAAATTCAGCTGTGAATCCATCTGGTATGGGAATTTTTATTTGTTGGAAGATTTTTTATTACTGCTTCAATCTTATTGGTCCTTATTGGTCTTTTCAGGAGTTCTGTTTCTTCCTGATTGAGTCTTGGGAGGTTGTGTGTTTCCAGGAATTTGTCCATTTCCTCTACATTTTTAAGTTTATGTGCATAGACATTTTCACAGTATTCACAAATTATTTTTTTTATTTCTATGGTTCCAGTTGTAACATACCCTTTTTCATTTCTGACTGAGCTTTTTTGGGTCCTTTCTCTGCTATTCCTGGCTAATCCAGCAAGAGGTCTATCAATTTTGTTTATCTTTTCAAACAACCAACTTTTTATTTCATTTATACTTTTGGTTTTTTTGTTTTCCCTTTCATTTAGTTCTGCCCTCAACTTAGTTATTTCTTTTATTCTGCTGGCTTTGAGTTTGTTTTGTTCTTCTTTTCCAGTTCCTTGTGACATATCATTAGATCATTGATTTGTGATTTTTCCATTTTTTTTTTTTTTTTTTTTGAGACAGAGTCTCACTGTGTTGCTCTGGCTAGAGTGCCATGGCATCAGCCTAGCTCACAGCAACCTCACACTCCTGGGCTCAAGTGATCCTCCTGCCTCAGCCTCCCGAGTAGCTGGGACTACAGGCATGTGCCACCATGCCCAGTTAATTTTTTTCTATATATATTTTTAGTTGTCCAATTAATTTCTTTCTATTTTTAGTGGAGACAGGGTCTCGCTCTTGCTCAGGCTAGTTTCGAACGCCTGCCTCGGCCTCCCAGAGTGCTAGGATTACAGGGGTGAGCCACCGCACCCGGCCCCTTTCCATCTTTTTGATGTAGACACTTAAGACTATGAATTTTCCCCTTAGGACTACTTTTGCTGAATCCCATTGATTTTGGTAGCTTGTGTCCCCTTTGTCATTTAGTTTGAGGAATCTTTTGATTTCTATCTTAATTTAATTATTGACCCAATAATTGTTCAGCAGCAGGTTAATTTCCATGACTTTGTGTAGAGAAACACTCCAAGAGTGTTTCTCTTGGAGTTGATATCTAGTTTTATTCCACTGTGGTCTGAGAAGATACATGGTATGATTTTTATTTTTTTAATTTGTTGAGACATGTTTTGTGGCCTAAGATATGATCAATCTTGGAGAACAGTCTGTGTGCTGATGAAAAGAATGTATATTCAGTAATTTTGGGGGTAAACTTTTTCGTACATGTCTATTAGGCCCATTTATTCTAGAGTCCTGTTTAAGTCCAGTGTTTCTTTATTTATTTTCTGTTTGGATGATCTGTCCAGTTCTGTCAGTGGGGTGTTAAATTCCCCGGCAGTTATAATGCTGCTATCTATCTCTTCACTTAGATTTAGTAGGGTTTGCTTTATGAATCTTGGTGGTGCTGTATTAGGTGTGTAAATATTTGGAATTGTTATGTCTTCCTGTTGAATTGCTCCCTTTACCATTATATAATGTCTATATTTGCCCTTCTTTACTATTGTTGATTTGAAGTTAATTTTATCTGATATGAGAATGGCTACACCTGCTTTCTTTTGATTTCTATTTGCATGGAATATTTTCTTCCATCTCTTCACCTTCAGTCTGAGTGAGCCTTGTGGGTTAGATGGTTTCCTGGGTACAGCAGATACTTGGTTTGTATATTTTCATCCATTCAGCCAGCCTGTGTCTCTTGAGTTGGGCATTCAGACCATTCACATTGTCTGATAGAATTTATATGTGGGATGTTGTTCTTCTGTTCATCCTGTTGAGTAGTACCTATCATTTTTTTTAGCTCTTGTGCCATTGTTTTATATGAACTCTGAGCTTTAGCTTTTGAGTGGTTTTACACCAGTGGGTGTCTATTGTGCTGATCCATGTATAATGTGGTTCTGAGTATTTTCTGTAGAGCAGGTCTGGTCTTGACAAATTCTCTCCATGTTTGCTTGTCTGGGGAAGTCTTTATTTCTCTTTCATGTATAAAACTTAATTTTGCAAGATACCAAGTTCTAGGCTGGCAATTGTTCTGTTTAAGAAGACTGAGGATGGGGCCCCAATTCCTTCTGGCTTGAAAAGTCTCAGTTGAGAAGTCTGCATTTAGACTGATGGGCTTTCCTTTGTAAGTTACTTGTTTCCTTCTCATGTCTCACAGGAATTCCTCCTTCATTTTGACTTTGGCCAATCTGATAACTATGTGTCATGGTGATTGGCTCTTTGCAATGAATCTTCCAGGTGTTCATTGAGCTTCTTATACCTGGGTGTCTAAATCTCTAGTAAGAACAGAGAAGAGTTCCTCAATTATTCCCTCAGATAGGTTTTTCCAGTCCTTGTGCATTTTCTTCTTCACCCTCAGGGATGCCTATTATTCTTCTATTTGGCCATTGTACATAATCTCATATTTCTTGTAGGCTTTGTTCATTTCTCTTAATTCTTTGTTCTTTATTTTTGACTGAGTTAATTTGAAAGAACTGTCTTCAAGCTCTGAGATTCTTTCTTCTGCCTGGTCTACTCTATTCTTAAAATTTTCCACTGTGTTTTGTATATACTTAAATGAATTTTTAATTTCCAGAAGTTCTATGTGGCTTTTTTTTATTTGTCAATCTCTTTTGTGAATTTTTCCTTTGTTTTCTGCATAGTTTTTCTGGTTTCTTTGAGTTGGTTTTCCATTTTAACTTGAATTTCATTGAGCTTCTTTACAATCCATATTTTTATTTCATTATCTGTAATTTCAACATTTCATTTTGGTTGATATCCATTGCTAGAGAGCTGTTGTTCCCTTTTGGGGGTGTCCTTTTGCTCTTGTTTTTCATTCTTCCAGAGTTCTTTCACTGATTCTTTCTCATCTGGGGCAGTTGTCACTTCTTATTTTTGGATTTTCTTTTGTTTAGGTGGGGCTTTTTTTTCCTTCCTCCCTAACTCATAAGGCAGTTTCTGTAGTTTATGTGGCATAAGAACCTTTGGCTTTGCTTGTGGGTGCTTTGATGTTTGTCTAGGTTCTGGATGGATGCTTTGGTTATAGATATCCTTAGTGTGTTTGTGTTCTTAGTTGCTATTTGTTTGTAGGCTGTAGAAGTGGTGAGCTATGTATATGGGCATATTCCCTGTCTCTCTTTGATGAGGGAGGATTGAGGTCTTTGAGATAATTTCTTTTTCCCTAGCCCTGTGGTCTTCTTAACAGTGTGAATTGTATTGGCATGCCCAGTTTAAGCTCTGAGACAGTAGGTGGTGCTTATGGGTAAAAATCAACCACAGCCTGTATGTTTGTGTCATTAAATGCTGTAAAGCGCTGTGCAAATTGACTTCTCTGGCAGTAGGTGGCATTTGCCAGAAGGAACAGTCTACAGTGTTGTTTCTGGGACATATGACCAGCTCTAACCCCTCAGAAGAAACACTTGAATGCTCCAGGTGGTGGGTGGGGCCTTGGAACTTTGAAGTGAGTCCTTACTCTCCACCACAGCAGAGGCAGGTAGGCAAGTGATGCTGGGTGGGACTGGGTTTGTTGGGCCTGTCCTCAGGCTCCGCAAAAGCTGGTAAGATAGCTGTTTCAGTAGGGGTCAAAGGTACCCTACCAGGTCTGGGAAAAGCTTCCAGGGAGCGGCTGAAGCTCCCTGTGGCTCCCACAGTCTGGGCTGGAATTAGGAAATGTTTGTGTGGGAAGGAGCAAGATGAAAACTGAGGAGCTAAAGCCCCTTTGGGATGACAAAAGCACGTGGTGGACGGACAAGTAATATGGTGCCTGCCATCTCAGCTCAGGTCTGTGGTCATTGGAAGCACCCCAAGGGTGCTGGCAGAGTGGTGCTTTGTCCTTGAGAAGCTCCCAGTTCACTGGTGGCAGCAACTCTTGGGCTCCTGAGGGTAGAAAGGCTGTCCAGCCACTCAGGAGCCTGCTGACTGCCAGAGATGTGAGGCGGGGGGAAAATAAACTGCTCGACCTACTCTTTTCCCTGGAATTCAAGCCTCTCAGGGCTTGATCTCTGCTGATATCTTGCTCCTTCTTGTTCTGTTCTACAACTTCTTCCTGTGGAATCTCTGGTAGGTTCTAGCACTTTTCTCTCAGAATTATACCTGATCTATTTATTGTTTGTTTGTTTGTTTTTTCTTTTTCATCAAAAAATTTTCCTTCTTTCTGAGACAATCTGGCAGCTGGTGTCTCTGATCAGCCATACCATCTCTCTCTTTTCATTCTTCATGTTGATTAGGAATAGATTTCTAGTTTCAAATATTAACCAGGTGAAGAACCATGGGAGACTGTAGGAGCAAGCTAATGGTGTCCATTTCTTTGAACTTCTATCTGAATTGGAAATATTTCTTAATTGCCTGAGTAATTTTCTTGCACTCATTGCCCAGGTCCCCGAGGGTTGTTAATGTGAAGTGCATTGGTTCTGCATTATGCATGGATGTCTGTGCATAAGGTTATTCTGTTAATACCATAATCCAAATGAGTGGGGAGAAGCCTCATACTCACCTGGGGTATCTTGATGGGCTGATCCTCCTCTGGAAAGAGTTTGTGAACTTTTGCATGTGTTCTACTAGCATATGAGATGTGTCATACTTGCATATGAGATCTCTTAGGGAAATCACCATTTGCTTTACACTAAAGAACAAGTCTCTCATGTGTTTCCATGGTCACTAGTATATGGTCTTCTTTCAAGTTCATCACCAGGTTATTTCACTGTCCAGATCTACTTTTTTTTAGGACATCCATTAGTCTACAGGATTTGGTAGGCAACCAAAAAATTACTAACAAGAGTTGCCACTTGTGTACTGGCATACTCTTGTTTTCACAGTGATTCTTAAAGCAATGAATTGTATTAAATGGTTAGTTCCACTCATTTGAGGTTCCCTTAAGTGCATTGTGAATTCTGTGAGTCTGCTGGAGTCTTCAGTCAAATAATTTGCAAATAGAGGTCAAAATAGGGTCAGAGTCCTTAGGTCTGTGAAATATTACTCTCAAATTTCCATTCTTATTTTTTCCAGTAACCTTCCCCAAGTAGAAAAATAATACATTAGTACATGTTTATTTTATATGTTCATTTTAGAGATTGCCTAAGCTAAAGATAGTGTTGACTTATTGCAATTAAGACTCCTCTTAACATACAGTCAACAAACAACATTTTCTTGGCATCTAATCCAGACCAGTCACTAGGATATTAACTGATAGTACTAGGATCAATGACTAACTTGAAGGTGTCTAACTTTGAGGTCACAGTGGCAGAAATTAAATGACCTAACTAAAAATGGATAAAGAATACAGAGTGTCCCAAAAGTTGTCATACATAGAGAAAATGGGAAATTATAGCTAAATGTACCTTTATTTACAAAATATTCATTACAAAATTTTTCCTTTGTATGGACACTTTTGGGACCCTTATATACAGAGTTCCAAGAAGCTCTTTCACAATTGCAGAAGTTACTAAATCTTCCTTAAACCTGTAAATTTAATAACAGTAGTTAATAATTTCATAGCATTCACCATGTACCAGATAATGTTTTCAGTAATTATTTAGTTCCACCCCTAGTAAATATTGCTATCCCTCTTTTGCAAACAATGAAATTGAGACACAGAGAGATTATAGCACTCTAGTAATTTCAGGCAACCTAGAAATTGAACCCAGGCAGTCTGACTTCAACATCCAGCCTCCTAGCAAGTACGTGGTACAGCCCTTCATTGAACTCTGCTCTTGAGCCTTGGGTCTTCAACTGCCGTGTTCTTCCCCTTATTTTGAGAATTTTGCACTTTCCTTGTTCTCTCATCTCATTAGACTAGTCTAATTGTTTGGAATACTCTTCTCCTATCATCCATGTGACACTACCTCTTAACCTACAAAATTCAGTTCATAGTTTACTCTCTTCCTTGAATCTTTTGGCTAATTTAGACGTTCCTCCTCTGTGTTCCCATATTGTCTTGTGTATACATATGTGTATAACTAACATTTATTGAGCATTGATATATACCAAAAATTAAGTCTTTCCCATAGATTATTTTGTTTCATCTTTGCAACAACCCTGTGGGAAGACACACCACTTTCACAGAAAGAATATTAAGAAAATGATAATTAAGGAATTTGCTTAAGGTTATAATTAATTAATTAATGGTAACTGACAAAGTCAGGATTCAAATTCAGACAGTCGGATTCCAAACACCTTGCTCTTAGGCATATATCCATATGTATGTTGCATTTTGTGTACACACACAAAATTATAATCATAATACTTGCTACACTGTGTATCTTACCTTTACTGAAATCATCTTGAGAGTCAGCCATGGCTTATTTTACTTTGCATCTCCAGTTCCTAACATACCTCCTACCAAAGAAATAGAGTATGAAATTTTAAGTGTTATAAATCTTTATTATGGTTCCTCATTGGTACCTGGGTTTTTGGCCTTTAGTCCTTCACCTAATAATACTTATTTCATGGTGTTTCCCAGGGCTTCAAATCTTAGTCTTCTCATTCTCTTGGGATTCACTGCTATGATGTTAGCTACCACTTGCTATAGTTATGATTTACAAATTCAAATTACCTATACTGACTTCTGGAATTTGTCCTGCTCCCTACTTCTGTACGTACTGATCCTTCTATCTGGAATGTTTTTCTTTCTTTCTTTGATCTGCAAAATCCAAACTATTCTTCTGGATTCATCTCAAGATGAATCTGTTGGATTCATGTGTTCCTTCCCCTGTATGTTTTAATCCACATTTCTTTGGCTAGCACAACTTATGATTTGCATCATATTATAA